>NC_056737.1:474098532-474358269 GCF_019279795.1 Protopterus annectens | reverse complement strand
AAATACTTGACTGAGATGCTTTATAAGGGCTTGTCTTTTTCCTCCATCAAAATTCTTGTCTCAGCCATTTCAGCTCATTACAGCACAGAACCTCTCCTCTTCTCTCACCCACTGCTCAAGCAGCTCCTCAGAGGGGCCAAAAATTTAAGACCACCCAGGAGAGCAACAATTCCAGCCTGGGATCTTCACTTTGTCTTGGAGAAACTCACTCTTCCACCTTTCGAGCCAGCTGCTACTGCAGATTTACAATTTCTTTCCTGGAAAACAGCTTTCCTTTTAGCGAACACTTCTGCAAGAAGGGTATCTGAATTACAGGCCCTTATGGCAGTGGAACCTTTCATCATCTTTCATGCGGACAGGATGTCCCTCAGAACCAATCTCTCCTTCATGCCCAAGGTGGTATCTAGTGTGGCTCTTAATCAGTCCATTCATTTGCTAACCTTCTTTCCCAATCCACAGGATAAAGGGGAACGGATACTGCACTCTTTACATGTGCACAGACAGCTTAGATTCTACTTGGACAGGACTAAACCTCAAAGGAAATGTCAACTGCTGGTGACATTTGCTGCAGGGACAAGAGGGGAAGCTATTTCAAAACAAACCATTTCAAAATGGATAGGCCACTGCATTCATTTCTGCTATAAGCACCATGGAAAACCTATTCCACAGTGCATCAGACCCCACTCAACCAGGGCTGCATCTACCTCTACAGCCTTTCCCAGGGGTGTCCCTACTAGGGACATCCTAGAAGCTACTACCTGGAGTTCTGTACATACTTTCACCAAGCATTATCATTTGCCAATTTTCTGTAAATCCAGAGCTAGTTTTGCCACTACAGTCTTGCAGGGCCTTATAGCTGGTCCTAATTCTATTTAAATTCCTCCTCCCAACCTTAGCTTTGGGAATCTAGCCAAATAAATGAGCTGCTGCAGTGAACATGAAGAAGAGAAGTACAGTTGTGTACACTTAACATAAATGTAGATGTTCGAGTGTATTCACTGTTGCAGTCCTGGTTACCCTCCCTCCAGCCCCCATTCTTCTTTTGGCTATACCTCTACTCTCTTACTATACTCTGAAAGCTTTTTGGTGTATTTGCTTTTTTGTTGGTGGTATATCCTTGTAGTTATAGATATATTTGCTTCCCATTAGGGGGACACCTGACATCTGGGGCAAGAAAAACTGATGTATGGTGTCTGCTGCATGTTTTATATCCCTGACGTCATGGAAGAAGGGACAGCAATTGACGCACGACCCAAGACTTTGTTAATCAGGCCGACTGAGGGCTTCTGCAAGCAGATAACCCAAATGTAATGACTGCAACAGTGAATACACTCTAACATCTACATTTATGGTAAGTACTTTTTTGAAGGACTGCTGCTCTTGTTTTATAGTTTTGTTTAAATTCTTTCTTGTGTTTTCCTTGAGGAAATGTTTTGTTTTACTGTCTTTCTGTTTCTTGTGTTTCAGGTTTTGGAGAAGGTAGATGTAGAGCAGAAAATGAGTATTCGTTTTTTGCACTGATAGTGTCCCAGACGACTCCTGCTGCCAGCCGTAGGAACACTACTGCCTGCCAGAACTTGCTGTTGAACTGTCCAATATAGAAAGAATAGAGCCTTTTAGTAGTTAACATCATTCTGTTATGTGCAAAGCACAGGTCCTCAGCACTGGAACCAAGCTTAAAAGGGACATTTTCATTTTGGGCAGATTTGTTGGTTTTTGTTCTACACTGTGCAATATTTCTGATATCCTTCTGGGCATTTTTTAAAAATTTTTTTTTGTTTTAATCCTAGACACTGGTGCAACTGATTTCCTTTGTGTTGTAAACATTAGATTCATTAAACATTTTGTGGTTTTGAAGTTTTTAAATAGCAGGTCTTCGTGTTTAATTATGAAACTGCATGTGTGTAGGGAACTGAGAAAGTGTCTTTGAGGAAGGATGTGTGTATTAAAGCTTTCCTGTAAATATGGCCTGATACAACCACTACATTATGTGCAGCATAACAAAGCACAGTAATATTTTTCAGTCGTACTGCTGTTGTACATGTTTGTCAACTTCCCTTTTCTTTTAATAGTAAATGACTAAGTATATATAGTTTTTTTTCTAAATACCTGGACCAGTTTTTAGGCATAACTTTTTTTCATCATACTTGTCCTCCCATTTTCTGCACACTTTCTTACCTGTGTACTTAAGCACTTCAAATAAGGTGGCTACTCCGAGTGAGTCTTTGAGGGCCTATTTTTCTTTTGTAGACTGTCTCCGTATTACCGTTCATGCTTGTGTTTGCTTACTCACTTTTCAGTAGCAAGCTTTGAGTGCACAGAATTGCTGGGATTAATTAACATACTAATTTCTGTCAGTTTTCAGAATCTGTTTAGTGAAATTGCACCGCATAAGAATTCAGGTAGCCAAGGAAGTGTTCACTTAAACATACAAATAGAACTATTTTTGAACAGTGTGCATTTTGGGACCAATAAATTCAAACCAGTACATAGTCGGCTGGATGAGTGCTTGATTTAATTTACCTTTTCTTTCTCTTGCTCTGATTTTGAAGCTGTATCTAATCCTGCCTCATGGCATTTTAATTCATTTGTATACATTTCTTTTTGTTTTCTTTCCTTTTGTGTAGCCAGATATCACTTGACATGTACTTTAAGGGGGATCAGCAGCTCACATATTTGTTATTGAGTAAAAATAACTGTTCTTGAAGCCTTGTGTAGTTTTGGTAGCCCTAAACCTATATTAAGGAATCTGAATTTAAAATGCGAGTGTCAGATATGATTTTCCCATTGTGCATACTTTAACTACATCACGTTTTTAATGACAGAACTTTCACAGTATTACATTGTGTTTATTATTGTATAGATGGGAAGAATTTTTCTGTTGAATTTTGATCATACAGCAGCTGCAATCTAGTGGGGTTTTTTTTGTTTTTTTTAATTATAAAGCAGTTTTGATTTCCTCATTTTAATTTTTACATACTGTGCTGTTACTATGTGTGGTAGACTTATTTCGGCATGCACTGCTGATAAAACCATTTCATAATTTTGGTTAGTTTATAATGTGGTTTGATATCAAGAATGATTTCTTAACAAGTGAACTATTGATTTCATACTTTGTATCAGGTTCCTTTATTAAATAGATTATATTTTGGGTGCTTTGTTCTGTCACTGTACTTTTTTAAACCCGATTTCTGTTGTAGAATCCATGTACTTCAGTTTTATACTGGAGAGATCCACTTCTGATCTTTAAAAATATGGAACTGAGAACTATTAATCTCTGAACTTTTCTATGACCTCTGATTTATGATTCATTTTTTGGATTCAATGTCGTCTTTTTTTTTTTTTTTTGTCCGTTCCTGAACTGATGGTTCTCGGCGGATCTGACCCTTCGGTCTGCCCTTGGCCACCTGACAGAATTTAGTCTGCATAGCTTGCTCTACTCTTACCCATACGCCTCCATCTACTCAGGAGTTACCTCTGATCAAGTTTGCCACTTTAGCAATAAGATATGGTCACTGTTAGCTCAAGCAATTTTCTTTTGAGATGTATTCATTGGGAAAATTATCTCTTAATTTGGTTCTATTGCTCTTATCTCCTCCCCTTATTTGTAAGAAAGAAAAAAAAAAAAAAAAAGCTACCTTTTTTCTAACTTCAATAGATTTGATTTTCTCCAGAACACTTGTCTTCGAGGCTTCATTCTCCCTTTCTGCAAGGGATGCCTCGGAAAGCTTCCTGTGTACCATCTACTTAGTCTTCCCTAAGGTCATCCAGGGGGCTATCAGAAGTGGATGTGGACAGCATGATGAGGCAATTGCTCAGAACTCAAATTCAGTTTGGTATTTAACTGGCTCAGTCTCCCATCGACCTGTGAGCCTTTCTGACACTCAACCCCCCAGGGTTTAGCTCCTACTTCAATCCTTCCAGTGGTTTTGGAGTTTTCAGACGGAAGATTTCTGAGCATGTCGGTGTAGGATCTGAAAACCTTTACTTTCTTAGACTCCAACACTTTGTGTCCCAGACGGGTGTGATCTTGTCAGATCCAGAAGTATCTCTGGGCCGTAGCATCAGTGCCAGATCCAGTGGGTTGGGATAGACTCAGATTGGTTTTGGAGCATTCCCTTCCTCTTAAAGCTTCAACACTAGATAGCTCGGCTCAGAACCTTGTTGCAAAAATGGTACTTGAGGATAATTTTTCAACCCTCGCAGGCTTCAGATCCGATGGGGGTGAGACTGAGATCCTCATTAGCATTGCCTTTTGAGGTAATGGAGAGCGTGTTCACCTCTTTGTTGGAAAAGACACCCTTTTCCCCCCTTCGGTCCACCTTTCACTCAACTGTCTACTGTGGAAGCTGGGTCTCTCTATACTACCCCATCAGGACAGTCGGTCAGGTCAAGCCTTGAAACTGTCCTCATTCAGGCCACTGCTGGCACTTCTGAGTCCTCTCCAAAGCCTGCCACCAAAGAGCTCCCTCTGAAGCAAACATGCAAGAGGAGACACCTTATTTGACCAAGGTGCTAGTTCTTCTACGGTCAAGGTCCAGCTGGCTGCAATCTTTCACTGTCATGTCGGGAGTGATCTCGGCCCTTTGACTTCGTCTAAATTATGTAAGACCTTCCTAAAAGGCGCTTTCCTTTTGAGGCCTTCAGTTAAGCATGCAGTCCCTCCTTGGGACTTAACCCTTGTTCTTCAGTCTCTGACAGCTCCTCCTTTTGAGCCTGCATCTTCAGTGGATCTGAAATACTTATCTTGGAAGACAGATGTCCTTCATGGATGCATCTGCAGTCATAACAACTGGGTTGTCCTGTCAGCCAGGCAGCGGCCAGTCGGGCAAATTCAAAGGTCCGGGGGTCCGGCTGATGTCGCCACTTCACCCCACGTCATCTCTCTGGCGGGCCGGTAATATAAGCATCAGCCGCGCCCATTTCCCCAGTCTTTCTTGCAGGGCGGCGAAGCAGAGAAGCTGTTCAAGTAAGCGCCGGTCCGGTCGGATCCAGACTCCTCTTTACTTCTTCTTGGCTAACAAAAATCTGAACAAAGGACAAGTGGATTTTACGAACCACAAATTTCTACTCCCTTCCATGGAAAGCAAATTCCACCAAGAAACATAGAACCTCATTCTTACAGGGCGACAGCCACACAGCCAGCCTTCTCTTCGAGGTGTGGCTACCAAAGACATTATTGAGGCTACTTTGGGACCTCCGTGCATACATTTGCCAAGCATCAGATCCCCAGGGTTTTGCCACTGCTGTACTGTGCTGGGATCCTAAACACCATAATACATACTTACCTTTCCTCCCCTCCCCTTGGCTGGTATATCTACCCAGTTGTTTAGGACTGCAGATGCATCCATGAAGGACATAGTACAGTTTTGGATAGCATCTGCAGTCAGGATCCTCCCTCCCTCCCTTCCCCTGTGTGGGTGTTTTACCCTTCTAATAGCTAGCTAGCTAGTGGGGACTTTCATCATGGTGTATTTGTTTGTATTTATGTACATACATGCTTTTTTTGTGTTTACCTCTATTTTTGAAACACATTGGCATCTATCAATTTTTTTTTAGCTAGAGGGGCTTCTGGCATCTGGGGCAAGAAACACTGTTTTTCTTGTTGCCATCATTTCGGCCAGAAGGGTTTCGGAACTTCAAAATCTGTGTGCCAAGCCACCGTACTTAATATTTTACAAATAGTTTCACTCAGGACCAATCCCTCTTTTCTGCCCAAAATTGCTTCGGAGTCCAATATCAACCAATCTATTAATTTACCAGTATTCTTTCCAAATGCCAGAATAAAGGTGAATACAAGCTACATTCTCTAGACGTACATAGGCAAATGTGGTTTTATTTGCACAGGACAGCTGATCACAGGAAATCAGACCAGCTTTTTGTATCCTTTGCTAAACCCACTTTGGGAAAACCTGTATCAAGTCACCTTGTCCAGATGGATTTCACAATGTATTCTTCTGGCTTATGAGACTTCGGGCCGGTCTGCACCTCAAGATGTCCATGCCCATTCTACTCGATCAATCTCTACCTCTGCTGCTTTTCGATCTAGGGTGTCGTTGGATGACATTTGTTCAGCAGCCACTTGGGCGTCACCTAATACATTCATAAACCATTACAAATTGGATATTGTCTCTAGAGGGAGAGCATCCTTCGGCTCTGCAGTGCTCCGGAACATCCTTCCATGAGGACCTCCCAAGAATTAGGTAGCTGGGGACTCTGTCCCATAGGTTGATGCACAAATGAAGTTAACTACTTCAGATTAAGAAGTTATGTACTCATCATAACGTTCCATCTGAGTAGGTAAACTTCATTTGTCAGCAACCGACCCCCCCCCTCCTTCCCCCTGATCCATATGGATACTCAAAGCAATACTGCTTGTCTTGAGGTTGCAGTTTGGAGGTGGTTCTTTGGTTCTATATGTTTCTGCTTATGAGCAAACTCGATGTGAGGTCAGGAAGGGATAGAGGGGGGTTATGGGTAAAGGGGAGGAGCTTGGAGCTCGGATCTTAGCTGTTTGAAGCTGCCGGCTCGGATCCGATACCCATAGGTTGCTGACAAATGAAGTTTACCTACTCAGATGGACCGTTAGGGTGAGTACATAACTTCTTATTTCCTTCCACTGATAGTCTGTAATATTTTAATCCTGTACTGTATTGCCTTAAATCTAATTTTGCCTTATATGCTTATTATTCTCATTCAGTATTTGTTATAAAATCTACTTTTTGTGGTTTAACAAATTTACTGTTCAACCTCCGCATATATATTCAGTGTCAACATTGGACTTGTATATGCAAGTTGATGCGAGTTCGGTAACACAAACATTTGTCTAGCATCATCCCACTTTACCTCATCTCCTTTTATCTTTTGCTTCCAAAAATCTCAGATGTTCGTGTTACCCTGCTGCAGTCATCACACTTAGGTTATTCTGTCATCAGGCGGTCCCACAGTCGGCCTGAATTCCAAAGTCTTGGTCCGGCGTTGGTTGCTGTCGCTTCTTCCCTGACGTCAGTGCGCCAGGGGTATACAAGAGGCATCCGATGCCATTTTCTTCAGTCTTTCTTGCTGTGCGGTGCCCGAAGCAGAAGCAGTTCGCAAGTGCCGGTCAGCCGACACCTGAGATTTTCGAATAGTTTCAGTCCGAAGTCTTCAAAGCTAAGTACCCCATTGGGGAACCTTTTCTTGCCTCAGTCCGATGTCAGAAAAAGTTAACAATTGCATTTCTTGTGGGAAGCAAATACCACATAAGGACTTTCATTCTTATTGTATACCTTGCCTAGGCCCGGACCACGATGTCACTGGTTGTCGGTTTTCTGCTAGGTTCAATAAGCGAACTATAAAGTGACGCTTTGATTTCGCACAACACTACTTCGGTAGGAAATTTAATTACACTATGCCGTCGGAGCAACCAACCACCGGCATGCATAAAAAACGCAAAGATAAAGACGGGCAGCCTAGATCCAACCCAGACTCCGAGGCCTCGGCTGGACCGGTCGCTGGTTCTCCGGTTTTCAGTGAGGCGCCTACGCAGCCCCTGGCTACCGCAGAATCGGAACCCCAGACCACTTCGGAATCTCTAGCAGAGAGTTCCAGACCGACGCAGCCATTTTCTTTAGGCCCTACCGACGACATTGAAGAAGGAAATGCCGGTGCTGTAGAAACACCTTCGGTTTCAGAAGGTGTCTTCAGACAGACTACTCTCACCATAAAATCTTATGCTAAGCTTAAGACTCCTCTAAAACCAAAAAAAGACTGCACTTCAGTCTCCAGTTCAAGGCCCCATGCGTAAGAAACAGATGCTTAAAATGGCTGAAGATTTGATTTCTTTAATCAGGGGTTCCCAACCCCCCCCCCCCGACAAAAGACCTAGACAAGAGGAGGATTATGCCTCCTCTGGTCAAGTGTCTGTTTCCTCCGGCTCCTCTGAGGAACAGGATTACTCCTTTCCCCCTTCTGAAGATTCTGATGTTGAAGATTCCATTCCCTCAGCTTCTCACCCTGAAGACTATTCCTTTAGGGAAACCTTACATACCATGAGGGAACATTTCCTCTGGGAAGGTCAGGACTACTCAGACTCAAAGAAAAGGCTCCAAGAGTTTCTTTTGCTCCCCCAGCACAGACCACTTGCTATCCCCCCAGTTTTAGACATTGTGGATGATGTTTACTTAGAATCTAGTCTAAATCCAGATTCTCTGCCTCCTGCTCCAGCCAAACCAGATACTATAGAGTGCCTGACTCTCACACAAATTCCTCTACAAAAGCCCTGTTGTTGATCCAGAGACAATCTCCCAGGGTCCCAAAGGGGCTAAGGCTTCTATGGCTAAAAATCCTGTACCCTCTGAAAGGGACTCCAGAGCACTAGATAGGTGGGGGAAGAAGGTTTACACCTCAGCTACTCTAGCTATGAGAGCACTAAATTGTCAATTTAACATGCTTAAATACCAGCAATCCCTAATGTCTCAAATGAAACAAAAGATGAGCACGCACCCTCAACAGTCTGAATTCAAGGAAGTGCAGGATCTGTTGCATGCAGCTGAACAGATGGGCAAACCTACTTTACAATGTGGATTTGATTCCTTGGAAGCTTCCTGTAGAGCAGCTGTTACTGGGTCTGTTATACGTAGGCATGCTTGGTTAAATGAACAAACTCTGCCTGATCATGTTAAAGCAAAGTTACTAGATGCACCCTTACAGCAGGATGTCTTATTTGGGGTTAAAGCAGAAGAGGTTTTAAAGAAAATGGAGGATAAGGCAAAATCTATGCAGACGGTCAAAGATTTCTTACAGGTACAGCCCCCACACTTCAGCAGAAATTGGCCAACAAAAAATTGGTCCTTTCCAGCTTCTGACAGACCACAGAGGGGTAAATACAGGCGCCCAAGGGGCAGAGGACAAGCATAAATCCCTTACAAACCTGGCCAATGGGGCACTGCAACACAGAAGGGAGGAGAAGACCGGTCCCAAACTACTAGAAGGCAAACACAATGACTTACACCTCAAACTGCCAAGCAAAACTCTCTTGGCAGCTCCCTTGGGAGGAAAATTAGCACTTTTTGCAGACAACTGGCGCATTGTCACAAAGGACAAATGGGTCCTAGACATTATCTCACAAGGATACAGATTCCATTTCCACACCTTACCAAGGATAAAAGGAATGCCAAACCTGCCACAAAATCAGTGGGCAGAGGCACAAAAACAAATTACAGCTCTCATGGACATGAGAGCCATTCAACTGGTACCTACACAGGAACAAGGCCAAGGATTTTACTCATGGCTCTTTCTAGTCCCCAGAAAGGACAATGCTTGGAGACCCATTCTGGACCTTTCAATTCTAAACACCTTCTTGCAAGTACCCAAATTCAAGATGCTAACACTAAAGCAGCTTCTTCCCATGTTGGGCAAGAAAGCTTGGCTAGTAACGTTGGACCTCAAGAGGCATACCTGCATGTCCCTATCAGACAAAATTGCAGAAGATACCTCCATTTCATTGCAGGTTCAACCCATTACCAATTCTCAGCACTGCCCTTTGGCTTATCTACTGCACCCAGGGTCTTTACAAAATGCCTGGCACCAATAATTGCATACTGCAGACAGAGGAATTCAAATATATCCATACCTGGCCGACTGCCTCATCCAAGCAGAAAGCAAGGACATTCTCTTGCATCTGGCTTTTGTAAAACACCTAAGTTGCCTAGGGTACACAGTAAACGAAAAGAAATCAAAACTAGTGCCCTCACAAAATGACATTCCTGGGTGGCAGCTTGAATACAACAGCCCAGATGGCTTATCTGACGCCAGACAAACTACAACTAACTCAATACTTCAAAACAGTGGCAACAAAGACCCAAATCCCTGCAAGAAAAAATTCTGCAGGCCTTGGGCTTCATGGCTTCTTGCATACTTCTAATACCATTTGCAAAACTGCATATGAGGAAATTACAGTGGTACCTAAAAGGCGTATGGACTCAACACAGCCACAGCTTGGAAACAATGATACCTCTCATTCCCTGCCTTCAACAGGAGTTTCTATGGTGGTCACAGGCATGTCACCTCAACAAGGGTCAGCCTTTCACCTTACCCCCAGCCAAGCAAACTATGACAACAGATGCATCCGACTATGCCTGGGGGGCACACATTGCAGGATGGTGCGTTCAAGGCACATGGACTGCAGATCCAAAGGAATCTGCACATCAATTAAAAAGAAATGCTAGCTGTACAGAATGCCCTGACAGCCTTCAAGGACCTCTTACATCCAGGACAGCCTACAATAAGGACAGACAACACCACAGTAATGTGGTACATAAACAAACAAGGGGGTACACACTCCTACCCTCTATGCAGGCAAGCAATGACCTTGTGGAGCACAGCACTGGCTTACCAAGTTCAATTACAAGCTCTATTCCTGCCAGGAAAAAAGAACACATTGGCAGACGACCTAAGCAGAAACATCATGGATCCCCACGAGTGGAAACTGGATCCACAGGTATTTGCAATGATAACTCAAAAATGGGGGCACCCAGACATAGATCTGTTTGCCAGCCTCCAAAACTATCAGCTAACAAAATTTTGCACAAGGACGTTTCACCATCAAGCTTGGAAAGTGGAAGCACTCTCATTCAGTTGGAAAATGCTGATAGTATATGCCTTCCCTCCACTGCCCCTTCTCACAAAGGTGCTGCAGAAAGTCAGGATGGAGAGACCCTGAAATGATGCCCATTGCCCCAGACTGGCCACGCCAGCACTGGTACCCACTATTAAGGAATATGGCCCAGGGCCCACCATGGATTTTACCACAAATTACTCATCTGCTCACACAGCAAGACAGTCAGATCCTACACAGCCAGCTCAAAACCTTACATTTGGCTGCATGGCAAATCACCTAAGCAACCAGCCAGCTCCTCTTTCTCAAGCTGTTATGGAGGTTATTCTGGAAGCCAGGAGGGCCCAGCACCAGGAAAGCCTACTCAGACAAATGGAAAAGGTTTTGCGCCTGGAACCAAGCTAAAGGCCAAAATACCCTTCAGCCGGACATACCTCAGATTCTACAATATCTAACTGAGATGTTACACAAAGGCCTTTCTTTTTCATCTATTAAAATCCACGCCACAGCTATTTCAGCTCACTACAACATGGATCCTCCCTTATTTTCACATCCACTTCTAAGGCAGTTTCTCAGAGGGGCCAAAAACATTAGGCCTCCCAGGAGAGCACCAACACCAACTTGGGACCTCAATTTTGTTCTGGAAAAACTTACGCTACCTCCTTTTGAACCAGCTTTCTCACTGACTTAAAGTTTATATCATTGAAGACTGCCCTGCTGCTAGCAATTACTTCAGCCAGAAGAGTCTCAGAGCTTCAGGCACTAATGGCAGTAGAGCCTTTCCTCATTTTCCATCAAGACAGAGATTCTCTACGAATTAACCCCTCTTTTATGCCTAAGGTGGTATCCAGTGTGGCTCTAAATCAAACCATCCATTTTACCCACCTTCTTTCCAAATCCACAGAACAAGGGAGAAAGACTCCTGCATTCCTTGGACATTCACAGGCAGCTACGTTACTACTTGGATAAAGCTAAGATTTTCAGAAAATCTGACCAGCTTTTTGTATCCTATGCTATAGCATCTCAAGGAAAGGCGATCTCAAAACAGACCATTTTCAAATGGATAGGACATTGCATACGTTTTTGCTACACCCACCATGGAAAACCAGTTCCTGCTAGCATAAGGCCCCATTCTACCAGGGCAGCACCTACATCTACAGCCTTCCTCAAGGGGGTCCCAACCAAGGATATTCTGGAAGCTGCAACTTGGAGTTCAGTACACACCTTCACCAAACACTATCACTTACCACTTTACTCTAAGACTAGAGCTGGCTTTGCCAATGCAGTTTTGCAGGGCCTTCTAGCCTCCTCTAACCCTGTTTGATTCCACCTCCCATCCTTAGCTTTGGGATTCTACTCAAGTGTGATGACTGCAGCAGGGTAACACGATGAACATAGTACAGTTTTGTACCTACCATAAATGTAGATGTTCGAGTGTATACCCTGATGCAGTCCAGGTTACCCTCCCTCCATCCCCTCTGACCTAACTAAAACCTTTCTATACCTTAAAATTTGATGCAACCTTTGTGGTGTATTTGCTTATAGCTGGAGGGATGTTTTGCTTGTGATAAACTTTTATTATTGGTACTATCTACTGACCTCCTTTTGGGGGGGGGCACCTGACATCTGGGGCAAGAAAAACTGAAGAAAATGGCATTGGATGCCTCTTATATACCCCTGGTGCACTGACGTCGGGGAAGAAGAGACAGCAACCGACGCCGGACCAAGACTTTGGAATTCAGGCCGACTGCGGGACCGTCTCACAGGATAACCCAAGTATGATGACTGCAGCAGGGTATACACTCGGACATCTACATTTATGGTAGGTACAAAACTGTACTTTCTCCTGCAAATGCTCTTCCATTTTCTTCTGTATCTTTATTACTCACTGTGGTGTAGTCCTTTTGGTTTTGTATTTTTCCAAGTTCTAATTTCCTTTAAAGACTTCATAGTTTTATGTATATAAGGCTGTGTATGTTCCTTTCATAAATCTGTCCAGTGTGAGCCTGTAATTGCTTCATTGGGTAATGTACATCTTCCCTTCTATTTGTGAGTCCTGATCAAATGCATTAATCCAAGCTGTGTAGCCTTGTAGTGCATCTCAGATTGGAAGTCCTAAGCAGTCCTGTTTTCTATGTCTACTTTTTCCCTATTGCATTTTTTTAATGCCACAAAAAACTTAATTTCTTTCGTAATCTTCTGCATTTAATCTCTTGGTTGATTCATTCAAATCTGATCTACATAAAAAACAGTGGGACCAAAAACCTCTTAATCACTTGGATCTTGTTGCCATTGTCCAAAAATAATTTCTGTACTTTTATCTTGCTTCTAATCCTGCAAGTAATTTCTTTTCACATTTCTTTAGCTACTTGCTGAGCATCTCATTTCAACCAAACTCCCAAGGATTCCTTCTTATGACCCCACAAAAAGGGAAAGCTGTGTACCAAGTCATGTGTTTGGGCATACCTCGATACTATATAGAGCCTTTGTATTTGCTTTATTTTACTTTATATCCTGTTGTAGTAACGGAATATTTTAGTTTATCAAATATTACCAGTGTGGAGCATGATATAAAAAGTGTCCACAAAAATGGCTATTTTCTCCCTAATATTTCCCTGTTTTTATCTAGTTAACACTTGATTGCCTTTTGTGTCTGGCTAATTGTTCTAAAGCAGAGTAATGATAGTTGGACACCCCCTGCCTAGTTCCTGTTGTAATGGTAGCTAAATGTTTTTAGACAGCCCACCTTTGCATGTCACCCTAACTTGAGTTTTTCTGTAGATATTCAGTAATAATGTCTGTATTTGTGAAATCTCAAGTGGCTGAGATCTCTTCAAGGTCCATTTGTGCTTGTTTATAGCTTTGTCATTATTTTTATAAAAACATCATAAAAACTTTATAGTCATGATTTAGAATTGTGACGAACTAACTTGTAAAGCAGCAGCAATCCCCACTCAGAAAATTATTAAAAAGTACTAGCCAGAGTTTCATCTTGTGTTCTGCCTTTTTCTACACTTCTGTCTGCAATCCATCACTTTGGAGGTTTCTTATATTTTGATTACCAATTGCCTAATTTCGGGGTCTTTGTTTATGTTGTTAACCTTTGTTTCTTGTGTTAACTGCTGATGTTATATAATTGTCTAATACACTATAATTTTCTGTGTTTTGCTCTCAACGTCTGCATTTTACCTATAATGTACTGCAATAGTTTAACATTGCATTCATAATTTTTTCCCCAGAGACTACGTCTACTCTACCGTTGTCCTAATTCACAAATTCTAGTTCTCCTTTCAACCTTTTGTCGCATACTTTCTGTACCCCTACTTGCAGTAATCCCTATTGGTACTTTCTTCATTCCCAGGTTGGCTTAGTACGTAGAACACTTTGTTATTTTGTCACTTTAAATTTTATTTAATTTTCTGTAGGTTGCTCATTTCTGCAACTAGTGCACATTTTTTAACACTTCCCCTTTATCTTCAGTAGATCTCAAATGTTGTAGCGGTTTTCAAAAGCTCAGACTTGTTAACTACCTAACGAAAGTGGCTTCATCCTCTTGTAATAAGTCAGTTTATCCTATGAATGCAAGCTGCATTCCAATAACACTAGAGACAAGAATATGTCAATCTGCAGTCAGTCTTCCATTCTGAGGCCTAATAACAAATGTGACTTAACAGCTTACACTATCAAACCAATTTTGTCACTGGTATCTACTAATTTCAATCCAGCCACGGTGGTACAGCGGTTGCGTTGTTGCCTCACAGCAAGAGGTTCTCCCGTTCAATTCTCAGCTAGTGTGTGGGGAGTGCCTTCTGTGTGGAGTCTGCATGTCCTCCCCGCAGTCGAGTGGTCTCTGAAAGACATGCGTGAATGGGCATGCCTTTGCTGAAGGTTGGGCATCGGGCTGGCAAGTCGGCACCATAAAAATCTACTGCCAATCATTAGCGGACTGGAGTTCTGCTGTGTCGACCCCTTACCGGGAAAAGAAAAAAGACAAACAATAACCACATTTACTAATTTCATTCCATAGGTCACTGTTACAGAACTCCAGTACTATTTGGTTATTTTGCCAAAATAGCATGGACTTGTGATGGGTAACATTGCCAAAACCTTCCATACAGCCATATGACCTTACCAGGTGGGAGTAAGGGTGCATAAGCAGACATGAGCATGAACTCCTCAGATTGCCTCTATGCTAGTCTGAATGCAGGTCTCACAGCCATGTGTCTGTTCTTCACTTGGTCATTGGTCTTGTCATTGCCTTTGCTTATTCAGATAAGTGCTCTGTTGGGGAACCTTAATTTTTTACTTCTGTTAAATGTGTACTAAAGTGATGCGAGTGCAATTGGCAGATTCCGTGTAAGGCTCTCCACTTCCACTGCCTGTTTAGTATTGGAGCCGAACACAACTATAAGATATGTCAGATGTGATAAATTGTTACCTTGGTAAATACCTATTTAGAGAAACTGCTCTTGAAGCACCTCGCTCAGTCTTAAATGGCAGAACCTTTGAAATCTGATGTTCTGCTCATTCTTAAAAGAAACTCCAACAGCCTAGGTCTGAATCATAGTCTACCCTGTCAGACGTGAATGTAACCATTGAGGTACTGCAAAAGCATGTGGTGTGTCTTAATTTGTCAGGGTTCTGGTACCATAACCCCACCAGAGGCCACTATGCCATGTGACTCTCAAGTCTTATGAGCACTGGCATACAGTTGAGGAAACTAGGCTCATTATTTCTGAAGTACCAGAGGGAATCTCTGAAACTCAAACGCTGGTTCAGGGAGAAGTGCCCGAGTCTGATGGCGGATCCAACCCTTGGCATACCTCTGTTTTGTTAAAAAGGATATCGGTCCTAAGAAGAAACAGAAGGCAAAAAATGTTTCTCCTTCTCAGATGTCCCAGGGAAAATAATGGAATGTCGGTGCCTATTTAAGGCCATTTTCTCTGAAAGCTCCTTCCCTTTCTGTTGTATCTTTGATTTCACTCCTGAGACATGAGTCATCATCTGAGAAGGATGAGGCAGATTCGGACTAAGATGAACATTCCACGATATACTTTTCTCAGATTCACTTCCCAGGCCAAATAGTGTCTGATAATACTTTTATGCCCTGACTTGCCTGTTGAGGAAATCTCCTTTAGTGAAACCATCACAAAAATTATGTAGCATTTTGACTGGAACTCTAGCCAAAGTGTCTGATGATCAGAAGAGATGCTGCAGTTCACTGGAGGTTGGTACTCCTATGCCAGCATCAGTCCAGTTTTTGATACTTTCCTGGATGCATTTGCATTCACTTCTTTCTGCTTTGCCAGATTCTCCCAACCTCTGGCCCTTAAGAAACCTGATGGGTTCTGTAAAGTGTCTGAAGATTTAAATTCTTGTACAAAAATCCTTTGGTAGGCTGCTCAGTTTTTCCACAGACAAGCCTACCAAACTTTTACCAGCACCTACTACCCTACTGTCTGGTAGAGCTAGTAAAGCCATGGACAGGTAGATGTAGAAAGAAGGTTTACACCTCTACTGTGCTGGCTTTCAGAGCTTTGAATTGCCAAACACAAATGATTTAAATATCTGTCTGAGTGAAGTGGACAAAACCCTGTCTATCCATGAAGTCTCAAATAAAACAGCAGACTATTTCCATGGTGGGTCAGGTTACCCTGGTGGAAAGACGTGCTGTTAAGTGTAGCTATGATGCAGTGAAAGCTACTGCATCTGTTACCAAAAGATTTGCAAGAGTGTTTGTCCTTTCCTGAAGATATTGATGCCAAACTTTGATTTTCCTCCTTAATAGGAATCTGTTATATTGATCCCAGGGCTGGAAACTTGTTTAAATCCTTACAAGGTAGAAGTAAAATGATGCAAGATTTCTAGCAAATCCTCCTTACTTCTGTCCCCAGATATCAGAGGAACTACTCTAAGCTCTCCGAGACCATAGCCCTGTCCAGAAGGGCAGAAAAGTGCCAAGAAAGAGCTTTCGGGATAAACCTGTCCCTGTTGTAATATATTTGTGTCCTTTTCACATATTCATTTACCTGTTTTCTTTTCCTCCCTGTCACAGAATCTTTAGTTGCATCATAGTAATAAGTTTGAAGTCTTAAAATAAGTAGGACTTTTACTAGGCAGAGTGCAATATAGTACTCCTTCAGTTAAGTATAAACTTTCATTTTTTGATAAAAAGTGTTTGTTATACTGCTGTTTTATTATAAATGTAAAGTCATTTTCCTTGTCATGCTTACTGATTTCATTGGCCATAAGGTATCATTCAGAATACAGCTCACATTTGGGTTGTATTTGATCGTTTTACGTCTAAATGAAGTATCTAAGTACTATCCTCACTCAATGATCCCAGTACGTTTTTTTTTATTTTATGGAATCTCTGTTTAGTGTAAAAAATTCATAAATTTTATTTTATCCATCACTATAAAATAGTCAAGGGCTTTGCAGTAAATCTCAACTGTAAACATCCATAGTTTGCTTTTCTGCATTTGTTGATTTGGTTATTTGTTCCCCTGCCACCATTCCCTGCCTCCAGTTCTTTTTTTTTTTTTTTTAATTAATTTTTCATTAGTTCATCTTGTGCCTGTCAAGGGTCAGTGTAATCCCCCAGTGTGCCCATCTACTTCCAGGTCTGACAGTTCTCAGACTATCTGTATTCTAAGACCTGGGGCTGGCATGGAACCTAAGGGCGTCCTGGGAAATGATGCAATTGACTGCTTCCACTGGTGGGTTTTTACATTTATGAGCTACCCCTTGTTTTTCCCCTCCCCTGTGTTTTCCTGTTAAATAAGAGGGCTGCTTCCCTCTGTGGACCTCACCCCCCCATAGGGAGCACCTAGAACACAATAATAGTTTACTGCTTTATGGCATAGTTTTATTCTTCTGTTGGTCTGTAATCTTTTTCTGTTGGTGTTATCTTGGGTGCTTAGGCTGTAGACAGTTTGGCTGTAATGCCTGTCTTGGAGCCGAATCAGGTCAGGTCCTGGTAAGTTACCTTTTTGGGATCTGTAGATCCTAAAGTTTCTTCGGTCTAGTCTGCTTTGGCATTTGAGGCTTTTGAATGTGAACTCC
Source organism: Protopterus annectens (assembly GCF_019279795.1). Classification (NCBI taxonomy): domain Eukaryota; kingdom Metazoa; phylum Chordata; order Ceratodontiformes; family Protopteridae; genus Protopterus; species Protopterus annectens. Next base: position 474,340,607 of record NC_056737.1, on the reverse strand, counting down.
AGATCGAGAGATCTCCTCATGCTTTCACTTGGCACCATCCTGATCATCTCTGGATTCTGAGGTCCTTCCTTCTGATCATCCTGTCATACAGGGATAGCCAGTTGCTTTGAATTTTGAATTGTCACCAGGTGAGTCCTCCTCTTACCTAGCTATCTACAGAGCCTTCCATCAGGGAAGAGTGTATTCCATCAAGGAAGGTGCTAACTTTAAGGAGGGGAAAGGTTCCCCAAGATTCCATTTTGTTTGAAGGAGCCATCTTCCATCCTAGAATTGATAACAATGGGAAGGGGGTTTGTCTACTGATGCTCCTTACCAAGAGGAGTCTATTCCTTGAGGCTTTTGGGGCTGATCCATATACTTCCTGGGTGGTCCCTCCTGCTGATTAACTTATTGATTTGGTCTCTTGGTGGCTGTGAAAGAAACCTGGCATAGTGGAGCTGATAGCATGCAAACTTGATAAAATTTTGGTACTCCCTGGATTAGGCCTAATTGGAGCCGTTGTCCTGCTCTTGAGTCATCATGGTTTTGGCAGCTATCTGAAGTGAACACCTGTGTCCATCCCTCTAACAGGGAGTCCAGGGCATTGGACAGGTTTGGAAAGTTGATTTGCATTTCAGCGACATTTGCTGTATATGTGCTGAATTACCTAGCTCATCTGACATGGAAAGCTCCTTGGTCAAGTCTCTCTGGAAATTAGTTCCTCTTGGGTAACTTGCCTGCTGACATACATAAGACTGTGGGGTTGCAGGTAACCACCCTCCAGTCTATAGCTGATGTCACTTGCTTACTATTAAATGCAGCTGATGGCACTTCAAGAGCTGCAGGCACTGCCATTGCAATTTACTGGCACACCTGGATGGGTCTTTGCAACTTTGTGGAGAGCTTCAAAATGTCCTTTTCAATTGACCTACTCTCTTTGGACCCAAGGGTAAAGCAATGCTCCCCAGAAGCGAACTGGATGGTAAACGCTGCCTGCTGAGGCCATCCAGTTTTCCATTCCCCAAAGGACTTTTCCCCCGAACCATAGGGGTGGAAAGAAGTAATGGTTTGACAACTAAGGGTTTCGATCAGGACACTTTTGTTGACAACCCTTAGGTTCAACAGACTTCACCTTGGAAGAGGGAGATAATTGTGCAGTTAAAAAGAACTGGTTCAAGGTTGTGGGGAGCACCCCAGCCATATCTGGTTACACTTCCTTCCACATGTGAAGACTACAAACTGAAGGCGTGAAAAGTAAAGGAGGCAGTGGATCAATATTCATTAAAGATAAATACACCTTGGGGATACCTGTTCAAGTCATTGCCAGCTGCAAGACCCCCTCCATGAATCAGAACACCCACTCTGCCTATTGAGATCTACTTGAGTCTATCAAGATGCATCTGAACACCATGATTTTGGGCAACTTTAACTACCTATCCATTGAGTGGGTAAATAACTCGTGCTCAAACCTACTTGCCCGAAGGTTACTTGACTTTAATTCCAATGCCCTGGATCAGCTGGTTGACACCCCCACAGCAGTTGCCAGCGTCCTCTATCTGGTGCTTACCAATATGGTGGACTGCTGTAGTACCCCCACTGTAAGGTCTTGGTGAGATCTGACACAAATCAGTCTCATACAAAGTAACTGTTACACCTGACCCCCCAGCAGCAACTAAAATAAAACTTCACCAAAGCAAATTATAATCTCTTATGGGATGGTATAAATAGCTTCCGTGCACCTGCCCCCTCAGATGGAACTGGCAGCTATGCAGAGTTCTTCACTAATGCATTATACAAACCCCTGTATAACTGCATGGACTCTGCTGTACCTATTGGGACCAAAACAAGCCCCTCAAGAAAAAGCAAACCTGCCTAGTAGGCAACTGCCATTAACAGGCTTTACAATAAGAGGAAGAAATTGCTGCCTAAGAGTAAGAGGGAGCTGGCCATAAACTGGAAACGCTCCCTCTTCAGCTTAAACAAGCAAATAAGACTTCTTGTGAAGTCCTCCAAAGCAAATTATGAATCCAAGTTAGCTTCCTCAACGAAGGACAACCGTAAGGCATTCTTTAGTTGAATGCGTAACCTAAAAGGAAAGGCGCAGATCTGTGCCATACTGGTAGTTAATGATTCCACATATACTGAGCCTGTCGACATAACTAACCTGTTGGCCAACAGGTACTGTGAAAACTTCACTCCTCTGTCCCTGCCACACTTACCATATGACATCCCTACTACCTGCCCCCCTACCTTGTATCTCTAAAGAGCAGGTTGTAAACGCCCTCTCTTAAGGCTAAGAACACAGCATCTATGGGATCCCAGTCTGTGCCCAACATGGGCTCCAACAAGAATTAGCAACACCATTTGGTACTTCTTTTTTTCGATCATAGTCTAAGCAGTGGCTTCATCCCAGCTGAATGGAAAATGCCCACCGTTATTCACTTGCACAAAGGTGATGCTTTCACTGACCCCGGGAACTATAGACCTATTAGCCTGACTAGCTATATCTACAAGGCCATGGAGTGAGTCATCATGAACCTTAAAGATGTAGGTAATCTCCAAACACCTGACCCTATTCAATTTGGATTTGTAAAGGGGAGAATCATACCTGTTAAACCTGGTGGACTTCAAGACAGTCACCAAGGCCTTGGATGAGGGGAAATCTATGCATATAGCCCACCTAGACCTAGCCAATGCATTTGACACTATCCCCCACTCATGCATCACTGATAAACTTATGCAACTAGGTACCAACCCTTGTATCGTTAGATGGGTTGCTAACTAGCTCACTGATGGATCCCATATAGTCAAAATAGGGGACTCCACCTCCAACAGCAGACCTGTACCCAGTGGTGCTCCACAGGGTTCAGTCGTAGGACATATGTTTGTAATCTATTTCTCTGAAGTACAAGCAAAAACTAAAGGTCTGTGGCTGGCACAGTTTGCTAATGAGTGCAAACTGGGAGTGATCATAGAATCTCCAAATGCATCCTACAAGAGGGTGTTACACAAACAAAGGATCGGTGCCAAAGTCATGGCTTTAAACTTAATGCAAAAAATGTATCATCATCCCTTTTGGTAAGGGCGAGGTTCCTGCTAATTACCACATCAATAGCAACGCCTTAAGTATACACTCAGTGGTGAGAGACCTGGGCACACAGGTTGACAGCAACCTTACCTTTGAGCACCATGTCTCCACAGTGATAAGGGAATTCTCTGTTGCTCATCTCATAAGTTAGGGCATTGCCTCTAGAAAAAAAGAAGCTATAACCTCCCTGAACTCTTCACTCATCAGACCAGTAGTTGAGTACAATGCCATTTTGGTATGTACCTTTCCAAGCACCTGCAGCAATTGGAGAGGCTACAAAGATTCTACACAAGAAAAATTCAAGATGTTCAGCATCCATCTGATGTGGATAATCTGAAATCACTGTCACTTTATTCTGTTTCATACAGACTACTTAGAGGCGATCTCGGACATGCATACAAGGCAGTCGCTGACCCTGCTTTATTGGAAATGATGCATATCCATAGCTCAAATGGTACATGGGTTACTTGCTCTAAAAACCTTAACCTTGTATGTGATATTAATAAAACTTGCTGAAAGGGCAGATTTATCTCTGAGGTTACCACACCTTTGGAACAGACTTCCACTTCATGTCAAACAGAGCACCTCATTGGCCCTCTTCAAACGCAGTCTGGATGATTGGATGGGTAACTGTAAATTCACCCCAGGTGTTCCATCTGTCTCTCTCTTAGGGGCAATAGGTACCAATTGTTGAACTAAGGGTAGAACTTGGTTGGGCTTGTTAAGGGCCTTGGGGCCATTAGGCTAGTAACTTCCTATGACAGAGTGGAAAACCACATTAACTGACCTCGCCTCTGTAGCAGAGGTAGCCCACAAAAATCAAGGGTTTCAATGTCCTTTTACTGAGAAACCCCTTCAGTGCTCCAGAATGGGTGCCCTAGTTGGAGGCAGTTGGAGTGCTGATCTCTGCATGCTCAAACCTGGTTAGCTATCATACAAGATCCACTAAACAAAAAGAAACTTCAGGTGTTCCACCAAGTCAGTGGAAGGTAGCAGCTACAGATATTTCAATGCTGCTAGGAAAGTGAGTCATCCAGGAGGTCCCACCAGACCAGCAAGGTTTCATAGTCTATTCAAGATTCTTTCTGGTTCTGAAAAAAGACTGGTGGCCCAAGTCAGCTCAACCAGTTTGTAAAACAGACAAAATTCTGGATGGTTATGGTTCAGTCCATTCTGCCTTGCAAGGAAGGAAGAATGACTGGGATGTTGTTCAGTAGGCTGCAGGATGCCTGCTATCGCATCAAAATAGTGAGGCAGTTCAGAAGGTTTATCTGCTTTTGGCTGGGAGCTAGTCACTTCCAGTTTAGGGCCTTGCCCTTTGGTGTTGCCACAGACCCCCAGAGTGTTCAAGTGGATGGCAGTATTTGCAGCTCACCTCAGGTTGCAGGGGTACCAGGTATTCCCTTATTTACATGGCTCCTCACCATTCTCACAAGGGATGTATGTGCTCAGACTATGTAGGGATTCTCAACCTAAAGAAAATTCAGCTGATATCAGTTCAGATAAAATAATTTATAGGGTGCTACCTAGAAACAGTTTCTCAAATTGCCAAACCGCCAGACTCTGCTACTGTTGTCAAGCTTGCAAAGTTTTCTTACTCAAATTCCCTGGCAAGACTTATCCTTTGATTACTGGGGTTATCAGTTACAATGGATGTTCATCGTGTTACCCTGCTGCAGTCATCACACTTGGGTTATCCTGTCGTTGGGCGGTCCCGCAGTCGGCCGGAATTCCAAATTCTTGGTCTGACGTCAGTTGCTGTCGCCTCATCCCTGACGTCAGTGTGCCAGAGGTATATATATATATATATATATATTGCAACCGACACCATTTTCTTCAGTCTTTCTTGCTGCACGGTGCCCGAAGTAGAAGCAGTTCGCAAGTGCCGGTCGGCCAACTCCTGAGATTGTCAAATTCGAATTTCAGACCAAAGTCTTCTATAAAGCTAAGTACCCTGTTGGGGAAACTTTTCTTGCCTCAGACCGATGTCAGAAAGTTAACAATTGCATTTCTTGTGGGAAGCAAATACCTCATAAGGATTTTCATTCTTACTGCATACCTTGCCTAGGCCCTGATCACGATGTCACTTCTTGTCGGTTTTGTGCTAGGTTTAATAAGCTTACTATTAAAAGGCGATTTGATTTCGCACGACACTATTTTGGTAGAAAATTTAACTATAACATGCCATCAGAGCTATCGACTACCGGTGTGCACAAAAAATGCAGGGATAAGGACCGACAGCCCAGGCCTAAGCCAGATTCCGAGGCCTCTGTTGATCCGGTCTCCGGTACTCCGGTTCTGTGAGGCTCCGACGCAGCCCCTGACTACCGCAGATCTGGAACCTGAGACCGCTACGGATATTTTGACGGAATGTACTAGGCCGACGCAGCCTTTTAGTTCAGGCCCTTCCGACGACTTAGCCTCTAAAGACGTCGGTGCTATAGAAACGCCATCGGTTTCTGAAGGCGTTTTCAGACTGACGAGACTCACCACTAAAACGTTTTCTAAGTCTAAGATTCCTTCTAAATCTAAAAAGACTGCACTTCAGTCCAAGGCCCTATGCCTAAGAAACATACTCAAAATGGCTGAAGATTTTCTCTTATCAGGGGTTCACAGCCCCCTCCTGACAAAAGGCCTAGACAAGAGGAAGACTCTGCTTCCTCTGAGCAACTGTCCATTTCTTCGGATTCCTCTGAGGACCAAGATTATTCCTACTCTCCTTATGAAGATTCTGATGCTGAGGACTCTATTCCCTCTGCTTCTCCTCCTGAGGACTACTCCTTTGGGGCAACCTTACACACTATGAGGGAACATTTTCACTGGGAAGGTCAGGACTACTCTGATTCCAAGAAAAAGGCTCAGAGTTTCTCTTACTCCCCCAACACAGACGTCTAGCCATCCCACCTGTGTTGGACATTGTGGATGATGTCTATTTAGAATCCAGTTTCAACCCAGACTCTCTTCCTCCTGCTCCGGCTAAGCCTGACAGATACTACAGAGTACCTGATTCCCACAAATTTCTTTACAAAAGCCCAGTAGCTGACCCAGAGACCATCTCCCAGGGTCCCAAGGGGGCTAAGGCTTCTATGGCTAAAAACCCAGTACCTTCTGAGAGGGATTCCAGAGCACTAGACAGATGGGGGGAAAAAGGTTTACACCTCAGCCACATTAGCTATGAGGGCACTAAATTGTCAATTTCATATGCTTAAGTATCAGCAATTTCTAATCTCTCAGTTAAAGCAAAGGATAACCTCCTTACCCCAACAATCTGAATTGAAAGAAGTACAGGATTTGTTGCACACCACTAAGCAGGTGGGCAAACATACCTTACAATGTGGGTTTGATTCTTTGGAGGCCTCCTGCAGAGCAGCTGTCACTGGATCGGTTATACGTAGGCATGCTTGGTTAAAGGAACAAACTCTGCCTGATCATGTTAAAGCAAAACTACTAGATGCTCCCTTACAGCAGGATGTTCTTTCTGGAGTTAAAGCAGAAAAAGTTTTAAAGAAAATGGAAGATAAGGCAAAATCAATGCAGAATTTCAAAGATTTCCTAAAAGTACAACCCCCTCACTTCAGTAGAAACCGGCCAACAAAAAATTGGTCCTTTCCAGCTACTGACAGACCACAGAGGGGTAAATACAGGCGCCCAAGGGGCAGAGGACAACCACAAGCCCAGTATAAACCTCGCCAATGGGGCACTACAACACAGAAGGGAGGAGAAGACAGGTCTCAACCCACCAGAAGGCAAACTCAATGACTTGCACCTCATCTGGCCAAGCAGTACTCTCTTGACAGCCCCCTTGGGGGGGAAGACTCGCACTTTTTGCAGACAACTGGCACATGGTCACAAAGGACAAATGGGTCCTAGACATAATTTTACGAGGATACAGATTCCACTTTCATACCTTGCCAATGAAAAGAGGAATGCCAAACCTGCCACAAAATCAATGGGCAGAGGTACAAAAGCAAATTACAGCTCTCATAGACATGAGAGCCATTCAACTGGTACCTACTCGAGAGCAAGGCCAAGGATTTTACTCAAGGCTCTTTCTAGTACCCAGAAAGGACAATGCTTGGAGACCAATTGTGGACACTTCAATTCTAAACACAAGTTCCCAAATTTAAGATGCTAACACTACAGCAGCTACTTCCCATGTTGGGCAAGGAAGCATGGCTAGTAATGTTGGACCTCAAGGAGGCATACCTGCATGTCCCTATCAGACAAAGTTGCAGAAGATACCTCAGTTTCATTGCAGGTTCAACCCATTATCAATTCTCTGCACTGCCCTTTGGCTTATCTACTGCACCCAGAGTTTTCACAAAATGCCTGGCACCAGTAATTGCATACTGCAGACAAAGAGGAATTCAAATATATCCATACCTGGACGACTGCCTCATCCAAGCAGAAAGCAAAGACATTCTCTTACATCATCTGGCCTTTGTGAAGCATCTACTAAATTGTCTGGGGTACACAGTAAACGAAAACAAGTCAAAACTAGTACCCTCACAAAAAATGACATTCCTGGGTGCCAGCTTGGATACAACGGCCCAGAAGGCTTATCTAACACCAGACAAGCAACTACAACTGACTCAATATTTCAAGACAATGGCAACAAAGACCCAATTAACTGCAAGAAAAATTCTGCAGGCTTTGGGCTTCATGGCATCTTGCATACTAATAATACCATTTGCAAAACTGCATATGAGGAAATTACAGTGGTACCTAAAAAGCGTATGGTCTCAACACAGCCACAGCTTAGACACAATGATAGCTCTCATTCCCTGTGTTCAACAGGAGTTTCTATGGTGGTCACAGGCATGTCACCTCAACAAGGGTCAGCCTTTCACCTTGCCCCCAACCAGGCAAACTATCACAACAGATGCTTCAGTCTACGCCTGGGGGGCACACATGGCAGGGACAATGCATTCAAGGCCTATGGACTGCAGAACAAAGAAAATGCACACAAATCAAAAAGAGATGCTAGCTGTACAGAAAGCTCTGACAGCCTTCAAGGATCTACTGCATCCAGGACAACTTGCAATAAAGACGTACAACACCACAGTAATGTGGTACATAAACAAGGGGGCACACATTCCTACCCTCTTTGCAGGCAAGCAATGATCTTATGGAACACAGCTCTGGCCTACCAAGTCTAGTTACAAGCTCAATTCCTGCCAGGACAGAAGAACACATTGGCAGACCTAAGCAGAAACATCAAAGATCCCCATGAGTGGAAACTAGACCCACAAATATTTATAATGATAACTCAGAAATGGGGCTTTCCAAACGTAGACCTGTTTGCCAGTCCTCAAAACTACCAAGTGACAAAATTTTGTACAAGGACATTCCACCATCAAGCTTGGAAAGTGGACGCTCTCTCCTTCAGTTGGAAAAACCTGACAGCATATGCCTTTCCTCCATTACCTCTCCTCACAAAGGTTCTTTTGAAGGTCAAAAAAGAGAAACCACGACTGATTCTCATAGCCCCAGACTGGCTATGCCAGCACTGGTACCTGCTATTGAAGAATATGGCTCACAGCCCACCATGGATATTGCCTCAAATACCCCATTTGCTCACGCAACAAAACACAGATTCTACACAGCCAGCTCAAAACTTTAAATCTGGCTGCATGGCAAATCTACTAAACATCCAACCAGCTCCTTTTTCACAAGCAGTTCTGGATGTTATTCTGGAAGCCAGGAGGCCAAGCACCAGGAAGGCTTACTCAGACAAATGGAAAAGGTTTTGTGCCTGGAACCAAGCTAAAGGCCAAGACACAACTCAGCCTCACATGCCTCACATTCTGCAGTATTTAGCTGAGATGTTGCACAAAGGACTTTCCTTTTCCTTAATTAAAATCCATGCTTCAACTATTTCAGCTCACTACGACACAAATCCACCTTTATTTTCAAATCCTCTTCTAAGGCAGTTCCTCAGTGGGGCAAAAAACATTAGACCACCTAGGAGAGCTCCTTCACCAACATGGGACCTCAAGTTTGTACTGGAAAAACTAACGCTACCTCCCTTTGAACCAGCTTTCTCTGCAGATCTTCAGTTCCTATCTTGGAAGACTGCCCTGCTCCTGGCAATAACTTCAGCTAGGAGAGTCTCAGAACTACAGGCACTAATGGCAGTGGAACCTTTCCTCATTTTTCATTAAGACAGAGTTTCTCTACAAACTAATCCTTCCTTTATGCCTAAGGCGGTTTCCAGTGTAGCTTTAAATCAAACCATCTACCTACCCACCTTCTTCCCCAATCCACAGAACAAAGGTGAGAGACTCCTGCATTCCTTGGACATTCACAGGCAGCTTCATTACTACTTGGATAAAACTAAGACTTTCAGAAACGCTGACCAGCTCTTTGTATCCTATGCTACAGCTTCTCAAGAGAGGGCTATATCCAAGCAAACCATTTCAAAATGGATAGGTCATTGCATACGGTTCTGTTATACCCATCATGGGAAACCAGTGCCTGCTACCATTAGATCCCACTCTACCAGGGCAATAGCTACCTCTACAGCCTTTCTCAGGGGGGTTCCTACCAAGGAAATTTTAGAAGCTGCAACTTGGAGTTCTGTACACACCTTCACCAAACACTATCACTTGCCTCTTTTAAGTCCAGGGCGGGCTTCGCCACTGCAGTTCTGTAGGGCCTTATTGCCTCCACTAACCCTCTATGATACCTCCCCCCCCCACCTTAGCTTTGGGATTCAAACCCAAGTGTGATGACTGCAGCAGGGTAACACAATGAACATAGTACAGTTTTGTACCTATCATAAATGTAGATGTTCGAGTGTTCACCCTGCTGCAGTCCAGGTTACCCTCCCTCCATCCCCTCTGATCTACTGGCTAAATCTCTGCTATGCCTTACTGATGTATTTGCTTATAGCTGAAGGGATTTTGTGTTTGTGCAGTGTTCACACCATTTGGTACTAATTCTGATCACCCGTTTGGGGGCACCTGACATCTGGGGCAAGAAAAACTGAAGAAAATGGCGTCTGTTGCAATATATATACCCCTGATGCACTGATGTCAGGGATGAGGCAACAGCAACCGACGTTGGGCCAAGACTTTGGAATTCTGGCCGACTGCGGGACCGCCTGATGACAGGATAACCCAAGTGTGATGACTGCAGCAGGGTGAACACTCGAACATCTACATTTATGGTAGGTACAAAACTGTACTTTCCTCAGTCCAGATTTTACATGAAGTCCTGCATTGGACCCTCTCTATCTACTGTCCTGTGATGCATCATCTCATGCAGTTTCCAGTTCAGTTAATGCCAATATTCAGACATCGTATTTGGTGGTGGTTGAATTACCAGCTGGTGGTTTTCTGTCCTCCATTCATTTTTCCACTCTCTAATACTACAGTGACCACAAACTCTTCTCATCTGGGTGCGGGGTCTTAAGAGGGGAACACTATCCAAGGCACATAGACACTGTCAGAAGCCAAACTTCACATCAACTTGAAGATGACATTGCAGGCTTTTCATGATTTACTCCCCAAAGGTGTGATTTCTGTCCAGATGGACTATATGGCTGTGTTCTGATATATCAACAAACTGGGGGTGGGAAATCCTCCCTCTCATATCCAAGAAGCCGTGCAATGGGTGAGGTCTTCCAGTGCTTTAGTGGCATCACACATCTCTGGGAGTTCCATTGTTTTAGTGACCACATTGAGCAGATGCATTCTCCTGCCTCACTAGTTGTCCCTCAGTCTGTCAGTGGCTACCACAATCTTTAGTCACTGGGGCCTGTCTTGCTGCAATCGTCATGACATCAATCAATATGTTGTCAACAGGGCATCTGCTTCTTTGCCAGGATTCCCAAGGAGGGACACATTCACTGAGGGATGATCTGACTCTCACTTGGCCCCCTGGGCTCCTGTATGCATTTCCATCTTTATCCCTTATAACAAAGTTTCTTCAGAAGTAATGCAGTTCAAGACAATTTTGATCCTCATCGCCCCCTTTTTAACTCATCAAATCTGGTTCCATTTCCCTTGACCTGATCTGAAACACCCTTCTTCTCTGCTGATAACTCTTTTATATATCTTGCCCATCTGGTCACCCTGACAGAAACTTCAAAGCCCTGAGATTAACCACTTAGTTTAGGTTATCTAATTTCAGTGATGCCCAGAAAAGCCATGCTTTTTTGTCAGTACTCCAAATATCCTTTTCACAAAAAAAAAAAACGCCACCAGAAAGGTCTATTGAAGTAAGTGGAAGAGATGTCATCTGTGCCTTCTGAAAACTAGCTCCTTTTTCAGCACCGCTACCCTCTGTTGTGGATTTTTTGGTAGGACTGTTTTCTGAAGGCTTTAATTTTTCTACCATCAAATTACCTCCATCTGCTATCTCGAACTTTCATGTTGGAGAAAAGCAGACCCCCTGTTGCTTCATTGAAATTGTCCAGTGCCTTTTTGAGGAACCTTTCTTCTTGAACCATTACTGGGAACCCAATTCCTTCTTGGGACATTAATGTGTTGCTTCAGGTCTTGACTAGACCCCCATTTGAACCAAGCAGCTTCAGGAAAACTCAAATTTCTGTCTTGGAAGACTGTTTTCCTGGTGACCATTACTTTAGCTAGGAAAATTTTCAGAGTTACAAGCATTGCCCAGCAAATCTCATCTGATGTTTCCATTGGGATAGTGTTTCTCTTCTAACCAGTTGTAATTTTCTTCTTAAAGTGGCTTCAGAAGCTGCATATAATGAAGCCATTAACTTGCTAATTTTCTTTCCAAAATTTTCCCATAAAGGGGAATACACACTACATTTGCTGGATCTTCATCAGTTGAGATTTATTTGTATCCTACCAAACATTTTAGGAAGACTGAGTTCTCTCTCTCTCAGGAGCCAAATTGGGAGATGTATCAAAAGTTACCCTGTCCAGGGGGCTATTTGACTGTAGTATTTTTGCATACAAAGTGAAGGAACTACCCTACCTTACAAACCTAAAGTCCATTCAACTAGACCAGTTACAATATCTGCAGATTTCTGTTACAGCAACTATGAATGATCATTGTACTGTGGCTACTTGGTCTACAGTTCACACCTTTGTCTCCCATTAAAGTTTAGACTTGAAGTCTAGGGCCCATGCATCTTCTGGCTCTACTGTCCTATCCCTTTTTATTGGATACTAGAGGTATTTTGATAGTGCAGGATGGCAGTCTCGATCTGAGGTATGATAGAGACAGAAGGGGATTATGTGTAGAGGGGAGGAGCCTGAGCTCTGGATCCAAGAATCTAAAAAGGTAGCCGATATCTTATCTGATTGGACAAGATAAGCCCATATGTTCAGCAGGATGGAAGACCAACCCTGATCTAGCTTTATGGTAAGTACATAACTTTAATTTAGTATTTATTTTATTTACATTTGGTAACCAGGTAGTATCTGGGCAAAATCAAAGCCCATTTTCAGCAGAGACCTGGGGAGAAGAGCTCCCAAGTAAAGTTACAGTATTTGTAGTAAAAATAAAAATGCATGGTACAGTACATAATGTTATTAAGAAGTAAACGTGATTACATGGTACAGTAAAGACAAGTTAATAACAGATGTTAAAATCAAATCGGAAAAATCAAAAAAACTTTCATTTTGTTCCCACTTCCCAAAGGCATATTGCTTTGACTGCTTCAGGTGTTTACCCTTGTGGTTGTAGCCTGGTTTATGACTGAAAAGGGTCCATGATTTCCACTGTACATGCATGGTTAAATTAAAAAAAAAAAATTAATATTTCCAGGCATTCCATTTGAGAAGCTGTTGCTGATTGACCATGGGGTGCAAACCCTACTTGATGGCTTCATTAGTTGAAGGATAATTCTTTCCTTTGGGGGGAGGGGTGCAGGATCTTCTCCCCCTCCTTTTTCAGAAGGATGAGAAAGCCTGATTGAAATGAGGTGTAATTTCTTAGCACTCTCCTTTATTCAAGCAGTGTATCCTGAGGGAGTCATTAAGTGATGGTAGTGTTGCTGTAGTCCAGGCCCTTGTCTGGTTTGACAGGGAAGGCGCAGATGTTCTTCGTGTTTCACTTTTGCAGTCATCACACTTGGGTTGTCTGCCTGCAGGTAGCCCTCAGTCGGACCGAATACCAGAGTCTTGGGATTTCTGCGTCTGATGCTGTCGCCTCTTCCATGATGTCCGGTCATCTGGGTATAAAACATGCAGCCAACGCCATTACATCAGCTTTTCTTGCCGAGCAGAGCCCAAAGCAGAAGCAGTTTGGAAGTGCTGGTCGGCTGCTTCCTGAAATTTTCGTTTTTTTTTTTTTTTTTTTTTAGTTTCAGACCTGACGTCTTCTAAAGCTAAGTACCCCATTGGAGATCCTTTTTTATTGCTCTAACCGATGTCGGAAAAAGTTAACAGTTTTCTTGCTTGTGGAAAGCAAATACCTCGCACAGATTTTCATTGTTACTGCGTAATCTGTTTAGGCCCAGACCACGACGTTCCTCACTGTAGGTTCTGTGCCTTGTTTAACACCTGAACTATTCGTCGGGCTTTGTCGCTAAATTCTTTCGCTCTCGTTCTCCATTTTCCAAAATGACTTCCATAAGCCATCCAACTGTCGATCTTCTGAAAAAACATAAGGATAAAGACAGAGACAGACCGCATAGGTCCAAAGCTGCAGATGACGCTTCCGTTCAGCTAGTCACCAGTTCACTGGTACTCAGTGAAGCGCTTTCGCAGCCCCTGATGCCCGCTTCTACAGATTTGCAGGCCTCTGCTGAGACCCATTCGGAGTCCACTATGCCGCAAGTTGCTTTTTCGTCTTTGGAACCTGCAGATGTCTCTACCTTGGATGGGTCCGGAGCCGCAGTGCAGACACCGGCTTCTGAGGGTGTATTCCGACCATTCCATGTTCGTATTAAACAGACAGCATCGTTTTTTTATTTAAAAATACCGAGTTTCTCAGGCCCAGAGTTCGCACTACGCCTAGAAAATCTATGACCAAAGTGTATGCTCCAGTTCCCTTGCTACAAACAAATACTTAGAATGGCTGAAGACCTTATAACTTTAATTAGAAGTCAGCCCTCCGCCTCTAAAATATAAAGAATTGATTTTCCTTCTGATTCTACAGACAGAGTCCGATGACTTTGATTCCTCTTATCCCTTTTATTACCAGGACATACCCTTATCTACCTATGAAGATTTAGATGCAGAGGATTCTATTCCCTCTGCCTCCCCTCCAGAGGACTTTTCTTTTGGTGAAATGTTGCATACTTTAAGAGAGCATTTCCAGTGGGAATGCCAGGACTACCCTCTGTGCAAAAAGAGACTCAGAATTTTTAGACTTGCCTCAGCACAGGCCTCCTGGACATTGTAGATGATGTCTTCATGGAATCCAGTCTTGCTCCTGATACTTTGCCACCAGCTCCTAGAAAGCCTGACAGGTACTATAGAGAACCTCACTCTCACAAATTTCTCTCTAAGAATCCAACTGTGGATCCAGAGATGGTTTCCCAGGGACCTAAAGGCATTAAGGCTATTAGACAAAAACCCTACCCCTTTGGATAGGGATTCTAGAGCTTTAGACAGATGAGGTAAGAAGGTATATACCTCTGCAACTCATGCCATCAGGGCTTTGAATTGCCAGTTTCACATATTGAAGTACCAGCAGCATATTATGAAACTAATTAAAAGATGTTGTTGCTTCCAGATTGTACAGAAAATAAAGATTTACACCAGTTAATGCAGTCTGCAAACCAAGTTAGTAAACATACCTTCCAGTGTGGTTTTGATGCCTAAGAAGCATCTTGCAGGGCTGCTGTTAGTGGTTCTATATTGAGAAGGCATGCTTGGCTGAAGGAGCAAATCTTGCCAGACCAGATCAAAGTAAAATTACTAGATGCTCCATTAAACCAGGAAAAGTTGTTTGGCACAAAAGCAGAAGTTGTTCTTAAAAAGATGGAGGAAAAAGCTAAATCTATGCAAACTGTTAGATTTCTTACAGGTGCAGCCACCTAGATTCAGTAGGCATTGGCCTTCTAAAAACTGGTCCTTTCCAGTCCCTCCCAGGCATTCAGTCCAAGCCTAGGGGCAACAGGCCACCAAGACTACAGTCTCAGGGTATGCAGAGATCTAAACAATGGAGTGCCCCCTCCTGTACAACAGGGAGTGGTAAGCCACCCCCTTATGGAAAAAGTTCACAATGACTTGTCTATCTTCTTCCCAGCAAAGTCCAAGTAGTTGCACCCCTAGGTGGAAAACTCGCCCTGCATGCACAAAACTGGATGTCCATTACCCAGGACCGGTGGGTCCTAAACATTGTATCCCAGTGATACAGATTCTACTTCCACTCACTGCCAACCCCAAGCGGGTTGCCAGACCTTCCTTCAAACCAGTGGGCAGAGACTCAAAAGCAAGTACTTTCCCTTGTCAGTATCAGGGCTATTCAACCTGTGCTTCTAGAGTAAAGGGGACAGGGTTTCTACTCCAGACTTTTCCTGGTGCCCAGAAAGGAGGGCTTTTGGTGCCCTATCCTAGGTCTGTCAATTCTTAACACCTTCCTGGTGGTCCCAAAATTCAAAATGTTGAGACTGCAACATCTTCCTATGCTAGTCAAGGACTCCTGGCTAGTCACCCTAGACTTAAAAGAAGCTTATCTGCACATCCCCATAAGGGAATCCTGCAGGAAATATCTACATTTCAGGGCAAGCTCTATTCACCATCAGTTCTCTGCACTTCCCTTTGGCTTCTCTACTATGCCCAGGGTAGTTACAATGTGCCTGGCTCCAGCCATTGCATTCTGCAGGCAGAGAAATATTCAAATTTACCCATACTTAGACGATTGCTTGATTTCAGGCAGGCAGACAGGAATTGCTACTTCAGCACCTGGCATTTGTAAAGAAACTTCTAACTTCTCTGGGGTACACCAATGAAAACAAATCACAACTGGTGCCCAACCAAAAGATTGTATTCCTGGGAGCAAGCTTGAACACAACTTCCCAGATGGCATTCCTCACTCCAGAAAAAGATTTATTTGACAAACTACTTCAAACTAATGGCCACCAAAACCCAGCTATCTGCAAGAAAAATACTGCAAGCCCTAGGGTTCATGACATCATGCATTCTACTAATGCCATATGCAAGACTGCATATGAGGAAACTTCAGTAGTACTTAAGTCTCTGGTGTCAACATTCTCAGGACCTGGAAACACAGATTCCTGTCATTCCTTGTCTAAGGGCAGAGTTCTTTTGGTGGGCAGAGGCATGCAACCACAAGGAACTTCCTTTCACTCAACCTCTCGCTGCCCAAACTCTGACAGCAGACGCATCAGACTACGTGTTGGGGGCTCACATGGCAGGCAAATGCATTCAAGGCAAATGGAGCCCAGAACAAATTCCCCTGCATATCAATCAAAAAGAAATGTTCGCTGTACAGAATGCTCTGACAGCCTTCAAATACCTTATCCCTCCAGGACAACTCCTGATAGACAACACCACAGTTGTGGTACATAAACAAGCAGGGGGGAACTCATTCCTACCCTCTCTGCAGGTTAGCCATGGCCATGTGGAACAACCCAGAGCAACCAAGTGCACCTGCAAGCTCAATTCCTGCCAGGCAAACACAATTCACTGGCAGACGACTTGAGCAGAAATGTACTGGACCCACACAAGTGGAAGCTGGAACCCAACACTTTCAAACTTCTAATCTGCAGGTGGGGGACTTCAGAGGTGGAACTCTTTGTCTCCCCTCAAAACCATCACTTGAGCAAATTTTGCACCAGAAATCCCCACAGCCAAGCATGGAAAGTGGATGCCCTATCCTTTACATGGGAAAACCTCTCAATTTATGCCTTTGCCCCTCCTCTCAAAAGTTCTACTCAAGATCAAACAGGACAGGCCAAGGATGATCCTTATTGCCCCAGACTGGCCATGCCAGTACTGGTACCTTCTCATGTGCAGTCTGACAGCAGTGCCACCTGGCACCTACATCAGACCCCCACAGCTCTCTTGGAAAACAGCCTTACTCTTGGCCATCACTTAAGCTAGAAGAGTGTCTGAGTTGTAGGCCCTTATGGCTGTGGAACCCTTCATCATCTTCCATCCGGACAGGGTTTCCCTCGGGACTAACCCATCATTTATGCCCAAGGTGGTATCCAGTGTGGCTTTAAACCAATCCATCCATTTGCCAACCTTTTTTCCTAAACCTCAGAATAAAGGGGAGAGGATCCTGCACTCCTTGGGCATGCACAGACAGCTCAGGTTCTGTCTTGATAGAGCTAAACCCTTCAGAAAATCTGACCAGCTGCTAGTCAGCTCCGCTACAGGGGCAGAGGGCAATGCCATTTCAAAGCAAACCATTTCCAAATGGATAGCACACTGCATCCATTTCTGCTACAAGCACCATGGAAAACCTACCCCACAGGGGATCAGAACCCATTCCAGTAGGGCTACATTAACCTCTGCAGCATTTCTCAGGGGAGTCCCTACCAGGGACATCTGGAAGCTGCAACCTGGAGCTTTGTACACACCTTCACCAAGCATTACCACTTACCTATCTTTTTCTAAATTAACAGCTGGATTTGCTACAGCAGTCTTACAAGGCCTGCTAGCCAGCCCTAATACTTCTTGACTGCCTTCACCCTTCCTCAGCTTTGGGAATCAATCCAAGTGCGATGACTGCAAAAGTGAAACACTAAGAACCTAGTACAGTTGTGTACACTTATAAATTTAGATGTTCAAGTGTGTTTACTGTTGCAGTCCTAGTTACTCTCCCTCCAGCCCCTTGACTTATCTATACTTTATACCTATCCTCTTTTTTGGCCATATGTTATGGCAGTGGTATTTACTTTTTACTGGAGGTGTTCCACACCATTGTAATTGCTTCCTATTTTGGGGGCTCCTGGCATCTGGGGCAAGAAAAATTGATGTAATGTCATCAGCTGCATGTTTTATACCCGTGATGACCTGACGTCATGGAAGAGGCGACAGCATCCGACGCAGAAATCCCAAGACTCTGGTATTTGGGCCGACTGAGGGCTACCTGCAGGTAGATAACCCAAGTGTGATGACTGCAACAGTGAATACATTCTAACCTCTACGTTTATGGTAAGTGTACACAACTGTACTTTCGTTCAGGTTATTGGGAGAGTTTTCTGAGAAAGCTGGGATTGTGGTTGTACCTGTTTGGGAATCTTTTTTTTTTTTTTTCATTTTTCTTTCATAGGCAGTGCCATAGTAAGACAGGCCTCAACTCAACTTTTTATGGATGTTAGAGGCTGCCTCATTTTCTGAAGGAGAGAGAAGTGCTCATAGTATAGGTCATTGTTGCAGCAATAATTGATGTTCATGTTTCACAGTTGCAGTCATTACATTTGGGTAATCTGCTGGCAGGTTGCACTCTGTCTGATTAACAAAGTCTTGGGTCCTGCGTCAGTTGCTGTCCCTTCTTCCATGACGTCAGGTCATCAGGGTTATAAAACATGCAGAAGACATCATTACATCAGTCTTTCTGGCCGTACGGTGCCCGAAGCAGTTCGTAAGTGCCAGTCGGCCAACTCCTGAAATTTTTATTTTCGAGTTTCAGAACCGAAGTCTTCAACTTAAAGCTAAGTACCCCATTGGGGAAACTTTTTATTGTTACTTACCAATGTCAGTAAAAGTTAATTGCATTACTTGTGAAAAGCAAATACCTCCTAAAGATTTTTATTCGTACTGTATTCCTTGCCCGTCTACTGCGGTGGTGGTGCTGCAGTAGCGTTGTTGCCTCACAGTTAGACATTGCCCGTTCGATTCTCAGAGCGTCTTCTGTGTGGTGACATGCGTGAACGGGCGTTCCTTCATTGAAGGTTGTACATTAGGCCAGGCAAGTCAGCACGTAAAACTCTACTGCCAGTCATTAGCGGATCGGAGTTCCGCTGTGGCGACCCCTAACCGGGGAAAGCCAAAAGACACAAACAAACTGTATTCCTTTACCCAGGCCCTGACCATGACATACCTTGCTGTCGCTTTTGTGCTTTAATCAGTGCACTATCCATCGTCAGTACATTTCTGCCTCTAAATATTTCGGTTCTCTGTTTAATTATCCAGAAATGTCATCTGTTAGCCATCCGTCTACTGGGATTCCAAAAAAACACAAAGATAAAGACAAAGACAGGCCTCCGAGGTCCAAAACTGCTGACAACACTTCTCCTAAGCCAGTTTCCAGTTCGCCGGTATTCAGTGAGGTGCTTTTGCAGCCCCTGATACCTGCTACTTCTGATTTGCAGGCCTCTATGGAGACCCATTCGGAGTCCGCCGCAAGATGCTTCACCTATGAAACCCGCGGATGTCTCTACCTTGGATGATTTTGCAGTCCCTGGCTTCTGAGGGTGTATTCAGGCCTACAGACTTGCATATTAAATAGACACCGCCTTCATTACTAAGGCCTAAATCTCGATCCATGTCTAAAAAACCGACGCTCAGGCCCCTATGCCTAAAAAACTAATGATAATGGCTGAAGATCTAATTACTCTATACAGGGGTAGTCAACCCCCCCCCCCCTCTAAGAGGCCTAGGGCTGAGCTTGATTATGAATTCTCTGATCAGGATTCTGTTTCTTCTGACTTTTCTAATGACCTGGATATGTCCATACCTACTTATGAGGATTCTGATGCAGAGGATTCCATTCCCTCTGCTTCCCCTCCTGAGGATTTTTCTTTTGGGGAAACTTTACATACTTTAAGGGAGCATTTCCACTGGGAAAGAGAGGAATTTTCTGATTCAAAAAAGAGGCTTAGGGATTTCCTGCTTCTACCTCAGCATAGGCCTTTTGACTATACCTCCTGTACTAGACATTGTGTTCTCGGAATCCAGTTTGCCCCTGATTCTCTGCCTCCAGCTCCTTGTAAACCCGACAGATACTACAGGGCTCCTGAGTCCCACAAGTTCCTTTTCAAAAATCCTGTTGCAGATCCAGAAACCATTTCTCAGGGGCCCAAGGGCATTAAGGCTTCTACTGCTAAAAATCTTACTCCTCCTGATAGAGACTCCAGGGCGCCTGGATAGATAGGGTAAAATGGTTTATACTTCTGCAACCTTGGCAATCAGAGCATTAAACTTCAATTTTATATGTTAAAATATCAACAGCATATTATTGGACTGCTTAAACAGAAAATGATGATTCCTGACTCTGTGGAAAATAAAGATTTGCAGGATTTAATACATTCTGCTGAACAAGTCGGAAAACATACTTTGCAATGTGGTTTTGATTCTTTAGAGGCCTCCTGCAGGACTGCTGATGTTCTTCGTGTTTCACTGTAGCAGTCATTACATTTGGGTAATCTGCTGGCAGGTTGCCCTCAGTCAGCCTGAATAACAAAGTCTTGGGTCCTGCGTCTGTTGCTGTCTCCTCTTCCATGATGTCAGGTCGTCTGGGTATAAAACATGCAGCCAACGCCATTTTAATCAGTCTTTCTTGCCACACTGTGCCTGAAGCAGAAGCAGTTCACAAGTACTGGTCGGCAGACTCCTGAAATTTTCGTTTTCGAGTTTCTGAACTGAAGTCTTCAAACTAAAGCCAAGTACCCCGTTGGGGAAACTTTTTCTTGCTCCTTACCGATGTCAGTAAAAGTTAATAATTGTATTACGTGTGGGAAGCAAATACCTCATAAGGATTTTCATTTGTACTGTATTCCTTGCCTAGGCCCTTATCACAACGTGCCTTGCTGTCGGTTTTGTGCTAAATTTAACCAATGCACTATTAAGTGTCGGTATATTTTTGCTTCTAAATATTTTGGTTCAAGATTCAACTCTCCTGAAATGTCGTCTGTTAGCAATCCGACAAATCACAAAAAACGCAAGGAAAAAGACAGACCGTTGAGGTCCAAAACCGACAAAACTTCTAAGCCAGTCGCTGGTTCGCCGGTACTCAGTGAAGCACTTTTGCAGCCCCTGATGCCCGCTACTTTTGAGTCGCAGGCCTCTACCAAGACCCATTCGGAGTCCAGTATGCTTCGAGATTCTGCAAGTATTGAACCCGCGGATGTCTCTCCCTTGGATGGGTCTGTAGCCGCAGAGCAGGCACCGGCTTCTGAGGGTGTTTTCAGGACTCAACATTTGTATATTAAACCAACACTATCGTCAAAAACAAGGCCAAAATCTACTTCTATGTCTAAAAAACTGACGCATGAGCCACGTGTCCAGGCCCCTATGCCTAAAAAACAAATGATCAAAATGGCTGACTATTTAATTACCTTGATCAGGGGTTCCCAACCCCCTCCCCCCCCCGCTAAGAGGCCTAGGCAAAGCACTGATCATGAATCTTCAGATCAGGTTTCCATTTCTTCTGATCAAGAATTTTCTATTCCACCTTATGAGGACTCTGATGCAGAGGAATCCATCCCTTCTGCTTCTCCTAAGGATTATTCTTTTGGAGAGACTTTGCATACTTTAAGGGAATATTTTCATTGGGAGAGTCAGGACTTCTCAGAATCCAAAAAGAGACTTGGGGATTTTCTTCTTCCTCAGCATAGGCCTTTGGCAATACCTCCTGTATTAGACATTGTTGATCATGTTTTCTCGGAATCTAGCATGGTTCCTGATTCCCTGCCTCTGGCTCCTAGTATGCCAGACAGATTTTACAGGGTTCCTGACTCCCACAAATTTCTTTTCAAAAATCCTGCTGCTGACCCTGAAACTATTTCTCATGGCCCCAAGGGTATTCAGGTTTCTACATCAAATAAACCTACCCTTTCAGATAGACTCCAGGGCGCTGGATAGATGGGGAAAGACGGTTTATACATTTGCAACCTTGGCAAGTCAGGGCTTTAAACTGCCAGTTTCATATGCTTAAATATCAACAGCATGTTATGGGCTTACTGAAACAGAAAATGATGATTTCTGATTGTGTGGAAAATAGATACAGGATTTATTGCATTCAGCAGAACAGGTTGGAAAACATACTTTGCAATGTGGTTTTGATTCCTTGGAGGCCTCTTGCAGGGCCGCCATAACTGGATCTATGATGAGGCATGCTTGGCTCAAGGAGCAAAATCTACCTGATCATGTTAAGGCTAAATTGTTGGATGCTCCTTTACAGCAGGACAGTCTGTTTGGAAATAAGGCAGAAGAGGTTTTAAAAAAGATGGAAGACCAAGCTAAATCCATGCAAACTGTAAAAGATTTCTTGCAAGTGCAGCCACCCAGGTTCAGTAGACTCTGGCCTACTAAGAATTGGTCCTTTCCTATGTCCAACAGAGCTGCTCAGGGCAAACCCAGATGATCCAAAGGCTCTAGGTTTCAATCACAAGATCTTACAGGTCAAAACAATGGGGTGCCTCCACCTCCAAATCAGGAGGTAACAAAGCACAACCCTAAAAAGTCTCCATGACTTTCCTCTGCCATCTCCAAGCACTTATCTTTTGGCAGCCCCTTTGTGGGGGGGGGGGACTAGCACTTCATGCTCAAAACTGACATTTAATTACCCAGGACAAGTGGGTATTAAACATAGTATCCCAGGGGTACAGATTTCATTTCCACACATTGCCAGTTCCAAACGGACTGCTATATCTGCCACCAAATCAGTGGGCAGAGGCCCAGAAACAAGTCATGTCCCTCATGGATATGGGGGCTATTCAACCAGTGCCAGAAAAGGAAAAAGGACAAGGATTTTATTCAAGACTTTTTTCCTGGTACCCAGAAGACACAAATCATGGCATCCAATTCTGGACTTATCCATTCTAAATACATTCCTGGACATTCCAAAATTCAAGATGCTGACTTTACAACAGCTGCTGCCTATGCTAGGCAAGAATGCCTAGTTGGTAACTCTAGACTTAGAGGCATGCCTGCATATCCCAATAAGGGAATCTTGCAGAAGATACCTCCACTTCAAAGCAGGCTATTTGCATTACCAATTCTCTGTACTGTCCTTTGGCTTATCTACTGCGCCCAGGGTCTTTACAAAGTGTCTGGCACCAGTAATTACATTTTGCAGACAAAGAAACATTCAAATTTATCCATATCTGGACGATTGTCTCAGGCAGAGGACAAGGACACTCTTCTTCATCTGGTGTTTGTAAAAAGGCTTCTATCATGCCTAGGGTACACCATAAACGAAAATAAATCACAACTGGTACCCTCTCAAATAACATTCCTGGGTGCAAGCTTGAATACATCTGCCCAGATGGCTTACTTCACGCCAGACAAATTCAATTGACAACTTACTTCAAACAAGTGGCAACAAAAACCCAGCTATCTCCAAGACAAATTTTACAGGCTTTTGGGTTCATGGCATCCTGCATTCTAATTCCATATGTGAGACTGCATATGAGGAAACTTCAATGGTACCTAAAAAGCTGATGAGTCAACACTGTCACAGCCTGGAAACAATGATTCCTCTCATTCCCTGCCTGCAGCAGGAGTTCCTTTGGTGGGCAGAGGCATGTCACTAAAACAAGGGACTGTCATTCATTCAACCCCCTGCCCACCCAAACCCTGATTACAGAAGCATCAGACTATGCTTTGGGGGGGGGGGCATCTGGCAGGGAGATGCATTCAAGGCAAATGGAGCCCAAACCAAATGCATCTACTTATCAGCCAGAAAGAAATGCTAGTTGTACAGAATGCTCTGACAGCCTTCAAGGACTTCCTTCATCCAGGACAACTACTGATAAAGACGGACAACACCACAGTTATGTGGTACATAAACAAGCAGGGGGGGGTACCCACGCCTACCTCCTTTGCAGACTAGCCATGGCCTTGTGGAACACGGCCTTGACTTACCAAATACATCTTTAAGCTCAATTCCTGCCAGGAAAGCAAAATACTCTGGCAGACGACCTAAGCAGAAATCTAATGGACCTGCATGAATGGAAACTGGATCCACAAATCTTCAGCATGTTAACACGAAAATGGGGGGAGCCCAGACATAGTTTTGGGGAGAGGCAAATAGATCTATCAGTTGGACAAATTCTGCACGAGAACTCATCACAAAAAAGGCATGGAAAGTGGATGCTCTATCCTTCAGCTGGAAAAACCTATCAGTCTATGCATTTTTCCCCCCTCTGCCTCTACTCTCCAAGGTCTTACTAAAAATCAGACAGGAAAAAACAAAAATGATTCTGATTGCTCCAGACTGGCCTCGCCAGCACTGGTACCCTCTTCTAAGGAATATGTCACACCTTCCTCCATGGTACTTGCCTCAAACACCTCAGCAGAACTATCAAATTCTGCATACTCCGCTCCAAACTCTGAATCTTGCAGCATGGCTAATCTACTAATTTCTCCAATCACATCTCTCAGTAAACCTGTGAGGGATGTCATTTTGGAGGCCAGAAGGCCTAGTACTAGAAAATCTTGTATGCTGATAAATGGAAGAGATTCTGTGCTTGGAACCAAGCACAAGGAATAGACACAGCAAAGCCCAATATTCCTCAGATTTTGCGATACTTAACTGAGATGCTTCACAAGGGCCTCTCTTTTTCTTCAATAAAAATCCATGCATCTGCCATCTCGGCTAATTACAACACAGAGCTTCCCCTCTTTTCTCATCCACTGCTAAAACAGTACCTCAGAGGGACCAAAAATTTAAGACCCCTCAGGAGAGCACCCACTCCTGCATGGGACCTCAATTTTGTGCTGGAAAAACTCACCCTACCTCCTTTTGAACCACAGCTACTGCTGATATAAAATTTCTTTCTTAGAAGACGGCCTTTTTTTTAGCAGTCACTTCAGCTAGAATGGTTTCAGAATTACAGGCTCTCATGGCAGTGGAGCCTTTCATTATCTTTTACCCGGACAGGGTGGCCCTCAGGACCAATCCTTTTATGCCTAAGGTGGTATCCAGTGTGGCTCTTAACCAGACCATTCACCTGCCAACTTTTTTCCCAAATCCGCAGAACAAGGGGAGCGGATTCTGCATTCATTGGATGCACACAGACAACTAAGATTCTACTTAAACAGGACAAAATCTCTAAAAGTCTGAGCAGCTACTGGTGGCATTTGCTGCAGGATCAGAGGGGAAGGCTATGTCAAAGCCGACTATTTCTAAATGGATAAGCCATTGTATTTGCTTGTTACTTGCACCATGGTAAACCTGTGCCAAAGGGGATCAGATCCCATTCCACCAGGGCTGCTTCTACTTCAGCAGCTTTTCTCAGAGGGGTTCCTACCAGAGACATTCTAGAAGCTGCTACTTGGAGCTCAGTTCATACCTTTACAAAGCATTACCATTTGCCTCTCTTCAAAATCCAGGGCAGGCTTTGCCACTGCAGTTCTGCAGGGCCTTATAGCTGCTCCTAATGCTGTTTAATTCCATCCTCCCATCCATAGCTTTAGGATTCTACCCAAATGTAATGACCAACAGTAAAACATGAACATAGTACAGTTATGTACACTTACCATAAATGTAGATGTTCAAGTGTATTCACTGTTGCAGTCTGGGTTACCCATCCGCCAGCCCCCTTTTCTATACTTCTTTCCTTCACTATGCTCAAAAGCCTTTGTGGTGTACTTGCTTTTAGATGAATGTAAATTTTTTGTGTTCTAAAGTGCATGCATATATTTCATAGTTTTTTATGTATATATATATATATATATATAATTTATTTTTTCTTCCCATTTGAGGGGCACCTGATATCCGGGGCAAGAAAAACTGATTAAAATGGCATCGGCTGCATGTTTTATACCACTGATGACCTGACGTCATGGAAGAGGAGACGGCAACCGATGCAGGACCCAAGTCTTTGTTATTCAGGCCGACTGAGGGCAACCTGCCATCAGATTACCCAAATGTAATGACTGCAATAGTGAATACACTCGAACATCTACATTTATGTTGTGTACACAACTGTACTTTACTGGGTCTGTGCTTAGAAGGCATGCTTCGTTTAAGGAGCAATCTTCGCCTGATCATGTTAAAGCTAAATTGCTGGATGCTCCTTTAAATCAGGACTGCCTTTTTGGCAATAAGGCTGAAGAAGTTCTAAAAAAGATGGAAGATAAAGCTAAATCTATGCAAACTGTTAAATATTTCTTACAAGTGCAACCTCCAAGATTTAGTAGGCATTGGTCTACTAAGAATTAGTCCTTTCCAGCCCCTTCCAGATCCTCTCAAGCCAAACCCAGACACAGCAAAACCCCCAGATGTCCTTCATGGATGCATCTGCAGTCATAACAACTGGGTTGTCCTGTCGTCAGGCAGCCCTTCAGTCGGCCGGATTCCAAAGTCCGGGTCCGGCTTCGGCTGATGTCGCACTTCACCCGGCGTCATCTCTGTTGGTCTTCGGGTATAAAGGCATCAGCCGACGCCATTTTCCTCAGTCTTTCTTGCCGCGTGGTGCCCGAAGCAGAAGCTGTTCGCAAGTGCCGGTCGGTCGGATCCAGAGATTACTTCTACCGAATACTACTTGAAGACTTCTAAAGCTAAGTACCCGTTGGGGACTCTTTCTTGCCTCAGCCGATGTCAGAAAAAGTTAATAATTGTTTAACCTGTGGGAAACAAATACCTCATAAAGATTTCCACTCTTACTGTCTGCCTTGTTTAGGCCCAGCCCACGGCGTAGCAGCCTGTTCGCCTGTGCTTCTTTCAACCGGCTAACGCTTAGGCGTCGGTCGGAGTTGCTGAACAGTTTTTCGGTTCTGATTTTGCGTACATTATGCCGCCGGATCCTCCGACTACCCAATCTGCCAAAACGCAAAGATAAAGACCGACATTCATGGGTCCGCGGTTTCGCTGAAACCATGGTTAAGCAAACGCGAGTGTCTCGGTTTCGGCGAAACCGAGAAAACTGATCAAAATACAGCTGAATCTATCTCTACAACTGAGGCCCCTGCTACCATTCTTGAATCGGCCTCAGAAATTCTACCCACTACGGTGGTTGCCACTGACTTATCAGACACCATTCCCTTGGATGTCTCTACCCCAGCACGTGGTGCTGCTAGGCCTCCAGCAGCCATGTCCATTAAGGCCTTCGCCAGGGCTAAAGCAGCCAAGACTACAAAAACAGTGCCTGTTAAACCCCCTTCAACCAGGCCCTCCTCTAGTTCTCAAATGCTTACTCTGGCAGAAGATTTAATTTCATTAATTAGAGGATCTCAATCTCACCCAGACAGGGCCTCTCAGCCCCCAGAGAAGAGACCTAGGGCGGAGCCCCCTGAGCCAGTGTCATCTGATGATTCAGCCGATGAATCAGACATAACTGACCAGCCACAGGCTCCTTTCTCTAATTTTGAAGACTCTGATGCTGAAGAATCCATTCCAGCTGCTTCCCCACCAGAAGAATTTTCCTTTGTGGAAACCTTACATGCCATGCGAGAGCAGTTCCAATGGCAGCAACAGGATTTTTCAGACTCCAGAAAAAGACTTAGGACTTTCCTGCACCTTCCACAACACAGGCCCTTAGCTATACCTCCTGTTCTCTCTGTGGTGGATGATGCTTTCAATGATGTCTGCTCCGCTCCAGATTCTTTACCTCCAGCCCCTGCCAAACCAGACAGATTTTACAGGGTGCCAGACACTCATCACCACCTTTACAAGGCCCCTCTTGCAGACCCGAAACTATATCCCAGGGTCCCAAGGCAGTAGCCGACCATAGCTAAAACCCTATTCCTTCTGAAAGGGAAGCAAGGTCATTAGACAGATGGGGCAAAAGGTATACACTTCAGCTACTCTCTCAGCTAGAGCTTTAAACTGTCAGTTTCACATGATACAATACCAAGAGTTTATGCTTGATCAGTTAACTAAAAGCTAACCACTGATGAATCTCTTGATAAGAAATATGTATTAGAAATGGTAAATAACATACAACAGGTTAGTAACCATTCCTTAAAATGTGGCTATGATGCACTGGAGGCTTCATTTAGATCAGCCATGACTGGCACAGTGATAAGAAGGCATGCATGGCTAAAGGAGCAAGCTTTACCGGATCATGTTAAAGCAAAGTTACTAGATGCTCCTATGGATAAGACAAGTTTGTTTGGTACACCTGCCCAGCAGGTTATGAAGAAAATGGAAGAAAAGGCAAAATCCGTTCAAGCGGTTAAAGATTTCTTGCAGGTTCAACCCCAAGGTTTAGCAGGAACTGGCCTGCCAAAATTGGTCCTTTCCTGACTCCACAAGATCTCAAAGGGGCAGAAACAGACGTTCCAGAGGCAGAAACCAATCCAGAGGAGGTGCCTACAGAGGACGACAGTGGCAAGGTAACAACAGAGGCACAGACACAACCACTGCCACTACATCAACACAACCACAGTGACTTAATCCTAAATCCGCCTACCAGGGAACAAATAGCAGCTCCTCTAGGCGGAAAGTTAACCTTATTTTCAAAAACTGGCACTATATAACAAAAGACAAGTGGATTTTACAAACCATAGATCAAGGATACCGGTTCCACTTCCACACTTTACCAATCAAAAGAGGAATGCCAAATCTACCTCCAAATCAAAAACCAGAGGCTCTACAACAGATAATGCAGTTAGCAAACATGAGAGCTGTGGAAAAAGTGCCAACTGCAGAGCAAGGAAAGGGTTCTACTCAAGACTATTCCTAGTTCCAAGAAAGGAAAAAGTTGGAGACCAATTCTCGACCTGTCCGCCTTAAATACATACATCATTGTCCCAAAATTCAAAATGCTGACCCTACAGCAACTTCTTCCCATGCTGGGCAAGGAGTGTTGGCTGGTAACTCTAGATCTCAAGGAGGCATACTTGCACGTCCCCATTCGACCAATCTGCAGAAGATACCTCAGATTTCTTGCAGGATCAGAGCACTATCAATTCTCAGCATTGCCCTTTGGCTTATCTACTGCACCCAGAGTATTCACAAAATGCCTGGCATCAGTAATTGCCCATTGCAGACTACAGGGAATACAAATTTACCCATATCTGGATGACTGCCTGCTACAAGGGGACAACAAAAGCAAGCTGACAACAGATTTACAAAGGGTCATCTACTTGCTACAAGCACTGGGATACACAGTCAATCTACAAAAGTCAAGGCTGATACCATCCCAAACAAGGACATTCTTGGGCTGAATTGGACACAGTAAAACAAATGGCATTCCTAACTGCAGAAAACAAAAGAACTCCCTCTTTACTTCTTGGCACTAACAAAGCTGAACAAGTTAACAGCAAGAAAAGTACTGCAGGCCTTGGGCTTCATGGCATCATGCATAATCCTGGTCCCACTTGCCAGACTACATATGAGAAAACTACAGTGGTACCTAAAGAATTTATGGTCCCAACACAGTCACAGCCTAGAAACAGAAATCCCACTAATTCCATGCTTAAAACAGGAGTTCCTATGGTGGGCTCAGGCATGCCAGACAAACCCAGGCCTACCCTTTCGCAGATGTCAAGCAAGCCAGACCATCACAACAGACGCTTCAGACCTAGGATGGGGGCCCACATGCTGGACAAATGCGTGCAAGGATTGTGGACACAGGATCAACTTCACCTGCACATCAACCTAAAAGAAATGCTGGCAGTAAAACTGGCAATCCAAAGGTTCAGACCATTTCTCAAAGAGGGCCAGTTGATGATAAGGACAGACAACACCACAGTCATGTGGTACATCAACAAGCAGGGAGGCACTCATTCATACCCCTATGCAGAATGACTTTGGAGCTGTGGAACCTGGCACTCAGCTACAACATCCAGTTACAGGCAATGTTTGTACCGGGAAAAGAAAATATTCTAGCAGACATATTAAGCAGAACCACATCGGATGCCCACGAATGGAAACTGCACCGACATTTTCAAGACCATCTCAAAGAAATGGGGAATGCCTCAGATAGACCTATTTGCATCACCTCTCAATCACCAGCTCAAAAATTCTGCACAAGGACATTACACCCACTGGCATGGAAAGTGGATTCGCTCTCCTTCAGCTGGAAAGGCCTGACAGCATATGCATTCCCACCTCTTCCCTTGATACACAAAGTATTACTAAAAATCAAGGAAGAACGTCCAAGGATAATCCTGATAGCTCCAAACTGGCCAAGACAACACTGGTACCCACTGCTGAGGAGCATGTCTCAGAACAATATGTGGCCAATACCCTGATGCCTTTGATGCTAACTCAGAACAACTACAGCATCATACATCCAAACCTAAAAACGTTGCAACTGACTGCATGGAACATCACATAGCAACAGCTAACCCAGAACTTTCTCAAAGAGTTAAAGACATTATTCTTGAAGCACGCAGACCTTCAACAAGAAGGAACTATGCTGGAAAATGGAAAAGGTTTGTCATTTGGAGTACTGAAAGAGGAAAAGATGTGTCAAACATAGATATGCCTAACATTCTAGAGTATCTTGCCGAACTTCTTCATTCAGGCTTGTCCTACTCCTCCATCAAGATACATGCATCAGCTATTTCAGCAGAATACAGCTTTGATCCACCTGTTTTTTTCGCACCCTTTGCTCAGGCAGTTCCTCAGAGGAATCAAGAATGTAAAACCTCCAAGGAAACCACCTTTGCCAGCTTGGGACTTAAACTTTGTGCTAGAAAAGTTGACACTATCACCCTTTGAACCAGCAGCAACAGCAGACCTACAACACCTGTCATGGAAAACTGCTTTCTTACTGGCAATTACTTCAGCAAGGAGGGTTTCAGAGCTACAGGCCTTAATGGCAGTGCAACCCTTCCTAATCTTCCACCAAGATAGAGTGTCCATGAGGACTAATCCTACATTTATGCCTAAGGTGGTATCCAGAGTGTCTTTAAACCAGGCAATCCACCTACCTACCTTCTTTCCCAACCCACAAAACAGAGGGAAAGAATACTGCATACCTTGGATGTACATAGACAGCTACGCTACTACTTGGACAGAACAAAAAATAGCAGAAAGACTGACCAACTTTTGTAGCCTATGCAACAGGAAGGGAAGGAAAAGCTATTTCCAAACAGACAATCTCCAAATGGATAGGAAATTGCATACGATTCTGTTACTCCTTCCATGGAAAACCAATTCCACAGAACATAAGACCTCATTCTACAAGGGCAACAGCCACTACCACAGCCTTCTTACGAGGAGTGGCAACCAAAGACATTATTGAGGCGGCTACTTGGACCTCCGTGCATACATTTGCCAAGCATTATAACTTACCTCTATATTCCAGATCCCGAGCAGGGTTTGCCACTGCTGTACTGCAAGGGATCCTAAACACACCATAATCTAGTTTTATCCTCCTCCCTAGTTGGCTATGGTATTCTACCCAGTTGTTATGACTGCAGATGCATCCATGAAGGACATAGTACAGTTTTGTACCTACCATAAATGTAGATGTCCGAACTGGATAGCATCTGCAGTCAGGATTACCTCCTCCTTCCCTCTGTGGTACTCCTAGGGTATTTTACCCTCCTAATAGCTAGCTGGCGGGGGGGAGTCTTTTATGGTGTATTTGTTTGTATATATGTACATACATGCTTATTTTGTGTTCACCTCTATCTTTTTGGAAACATTGGCATCTATCCAAATTTTAACCTCCAAGAGGGCTACTGGCATCTGGGGCAAGAAACACTGAGGAAAATGGCGTCGGCTGATGCCTTTATACCCGAAGACCAACAGAGATGACGTCGGGTGAAGTGCGACATCAGCCGAAGCCGGACCCGGACTTTGGAATCCGGCCGACTGAAGGGCTGCCTGACGACAGGACAACCCAGTTGTTATGACTGCAGATGCTATCCAGTTCGGACATCTACATTTATGGTAGGTACAAAACTGTACTTTTTCAGTCCCAGGGGACTCTCAGAACTAAGCAGTGGGGACCTCCACTTCCAAATCTGGAAATAACAAGACACCCCCCTACAGTAAACAGTCTCAATGACTCCCTTTTAAAATTACCAAGCACTTGTCTTTTATCCGCCCCCTTTGGGGAGAAAGATTGCTCTTTATGCAAAGAACTGGGAGCTCATAACCCAGGACAAATGGGTTTTAAATATAGTGTCCCAGGGATACAGATTTCATTTCCACACATTGCCAACACCAAACAGGTGGCCAGACCTGCCCCCGAATTAGTGGGCAGAGGCTCAAAAACAAGTACTTTCCCTCTTAAGCATTGGGGCTATTCAACTGGTGCCAGAAGAGGAAAAGGGACAAGGTTTCTATTCCAGGCTTTTTTCTGGTACCCAGAAAAGACAAATCATGGTGTCCAATCCTGGACCTGTCTACTCTAAACACCTTTCTGGAGATTCCAAAATTCAAGATGCTGAGTCTTCAGTTACTTCCTATGCTAGGCAAAGACGCCTGGTTGGCAACTCTAAATTTAAAAGAAGCGTACCTGCACATCCCAATCAGGGAACTTTGCAGAAGATACCTACGCTTCAAAGCAGGCTACTGGCATTATCAGTTCTCTGCACTGCCCTTTGGCTTGTCTACGGCGCCCAGGGTATCCACAAAGTGCCTGGCTCCAGTTACTGTATTTTGCAGACAAAGAAATATTCAAATATATCCATACCTGGACAATTGTCTAATTCGGGCAGAAAACCAGAGCATACTTATAAATCATCTGGCATTTGTAAAAAGGGTTTTAACTTGTCTGGGGTACACCAAAAACGAAAAGAAATCACAACTGGTACCCTGTTAACAGATTACATTCCTGGGGTCAAGCTTGAATACAACTGCCCAGATGGCTTTCCTCATGCCAGAGAAGCAAATTCATTTGGTAACTTAATTCAAACAAGTGGCCACAAAAACCCAGCTATCTGCAAGACAAATACTGCAAGCCTTGGGGTTCATGACCTCCTGCATTCTTCTAATTCCATATGCAAGACTGCATATGAGGAAACTACAGTGGTATCTAAAAAGTCTATGGAGTCAACATGGTCACAGCCTGGGAACAATGATTCCTATCGTACCTTGCCTGCGCCTGGAGTTCCTATGGTGGGCAGAAGCCTGCCACCAAAACAAAGGATTATCATTCACACTATCCCCTGCTGCCCAAACTCTAACTACAGATGCATCAGACTATGCATGGGGGGGGGGGCTCACTTGGCAGGGAAGTGCATTCAGGGCAAATGGAACCCAATCAAAAGGAAATGTTAGCTTTACAGAATGCTCTGACAGCCTTCAAGGACTACATTCTTTCAGGACAACTAATGGTAAAGACGGACAACACCACGGTTATGTGGTTACGTAAACAAGCAGTGGGGTGCACATTCCTACTCCCTCTGCAGACTAGTCATGGCATTGTGGAACACAGCCTTGAGCTACCAAGTGCATCTACAAGCTCAATTCCTGCCAGGAAAATTGAATACACTGGCAGACGGACTAAGCAGAATCCTCATGGACTCACACAAGTGGAAACTGGAACCACAGATTTTCAACATGTTGACGAGCGAATGGGGGAGCCCAGACATAGATCTATTTGCCTCCCCCCAGACCTGCTAGTTGGACAAGTTTTGCACAAGGACTCCCCACAAACAAGCCTGGAAAGTGGATGTTCTGGCCTTCAGCTGGAAAAAAACATCAGTCTATGCTTTTCCCCCTCTGCCTCTGCTCTCCAAAGTTTTACTAAAAGTCAAACGGGACAAACCAAGGATGATTTTGATTGCTGCAGACTGGCCACGCCAACACTGGTACCCCCTCCTGCACAGTGTGTTGCAAATATCTCCATGGCACCTGCTTCAGACCCCTTCCCTGTTGTCTCAGTAGGAGAACCAAATTCTGCACCCTCAGCTTCCAACATTAAACCTTGCAGCCTGGCTAATCACTTAAATTCACCCTTGTCATCCCTCAACAAACCTGTGATAGATGTCATCTTGGAGGCAAGGAGACCTAGCACTCTAAAATCTTATGCTGACAAATGGAAAAGATTCTGTGCCTGGAACCAGTCTTTGGGTATGAGCACAGCAGTGCCCAATTTACCTCAGATTTTGCAATATTTAACTAAGATGTTTCACAAGGGCCTGTCTTTTTCTTCCATTAAAATTCACGCCTCAGCTGTTTCAGCTCACTGTAACACAGAACCACCCCACTTCTCTCATCCTGTGCTCAAGCAGTATCTCAGAGGGGCAAAAAACTTGAGACCACCCAGGAGAGTTCCTACCCCTGCCTGGGACCTTAACTTTGTTTTGGAGAAACTCACTCTACCTCCTTTCAAGCCAGCTGCTACTGCAGGCTTAAAATTTCTTTCTTGGAAAACAGCCTTCCTTTTAGCAATCACTTCAGCTAGAAGGATATCTGAATTACAGGCCCTTATGGCAGTGGAGACTTTCATCATCTTTCATGCGGACAGGATATCTCTCAGGACCAATCCATCCTTCATGCCCAAGAAGGTTTCCAGTGTGGCTCTTGATCAGTCCATTCATTTGCCAACCTTCTTTCTCAATCCACAGAACAAAGGGGAACGGATTCTGCATTCCTTGGATGTGCACAGATACTAAGATTCTACTTGGACAGGACTAAATCTCGAAGAAAATCTGAACAATTGCTGGTAGCATTTGCTGCAGGGCCAGAGGAGAAGGCTATTTCAAAACAAACCATTTCTAAATGGATAAGCCATTGCATTAATTTCTGCTATAAGCACCATGGAAAACCTATCCCCCAGGGGATCAGATCTCATTCCACCAGGGCTGCATCTACTTTTGCAGCCTTTCTCAGAGGTGTCCCTACCATGGGATATCCTAGAAGCTGCTACCTGGAGTTCTGTACAAACCTTCACCAAGCATCATCATTTACCAATTTTCTCTAAATCTAGAGGCGGTTTTGCCACTGCTGTCTTGCAGGGCCTTATAGCTGGCCCTAATGCTGTATAAACTCCTCCTCCCAACCATAGCTTTGGGAATCTACACTGCAACAGTGAAACACGAAGAACAATAGTACAGTTGTGTACACATACCATAAATGTAGATGTTCAAGTGTATTCGCTGTTGCAGTCCCGGTTACCCTCCCTCCAGCCCCCTAGTTTTTTCTGGCTATATCTCTACTTTCCTTTACTATGCTTAAAAGCCATTTTGGTGCATTTGCTTTTGGTTGGAGGTATACTTTTGTGTTTGTTTGCTCCCCATTTGGGGGGCACCTGACATCTGGGGCAAGTAAAACTGATGTAATGACGTTGGCTGCATGTTTTATACCCCTGACGACCTGACATCATAGAAGAAGGGACAGCAACTGACGGAGGACCCAAGACTTTGTTAATCAGGCCAACTGAGGGCAACCTGCCAGCAGATTACCCAAATGTAATGACTGCAACAGTGAATACACTCTAACATTTACGTTTATGGTAAGAGTACACAACTGTACTTTAGGGTTTATGCTACCAAAGGTTTAGTGGCTCGCCCAATTAAGAAAGCTTAGTACTCTTCTGCTTTCAGAGTGGCCATGGTGGTGCAGCAGTTAGTGTTGCCACCTCACAGCAAGAGGTTCTCTGGTTTGATTCTCGACTGGAGTGCCTTCTGTGCAGAGTCTGCTTATCCTTGTGGTCACATGGGTTTCCTCCAGGTGCTCCGGTTTCCTCCCACATCCCATAGACATGCTGTAGGTGGATTGGGCACACTAAATTTGCCCTAGGTGTGAGTGTGTGCATGTGTGTCTTCTGTGGGTGGTTGGGTGCTGGGCTGGCAACTCATCAGTGTAAAAACTCCACTGACACTTGTTCTGTGGACCATTCTGCTGTGGCTACCCCTAACTGGGAAAAGCTGAAAGGAGAAGTACTCCTGCTTTCAGACCAGGTGGACATCCTTCTGCCTTTCCTGCTGGACTTTGGTAATATAAAAGGGGATATTCTCCCTTGCCATGTTCATGTCTTCTGCAGCTTGCTAAGATTTGAATGCATTGATCTGAATTCATGATTGATCAGTCCTAGCATGCCTGGCTTCCAAGGTTTTCCACTGGGGAGTAGATAAGTGTGACCCCCCCCCCCGTGTTGTATGCTTGGTAGCAGTAGCTTTTGGGTATCAGTTCTAAATGTCAGACACTGTGAAAATGGGTATGTATATGAAGCTAATCCACTGGAGACTACCACAAGTATTTTTCCAAATTATCTTCATTTTGCAAGGCTTAATCAGCGGATGGTCAAACAGAGGACAAAATTAAATCTAGGACTACCTTAACTAGTAAAAGTTGCATACCTTGTCTAAGACCGTCCTGGCTAGCAATCTGCAGCTGATATATGGGAAAAATCTACACCTGTGCTGCCCTGACCTTCATGGCTCTTCACTGCCCTACTGTCATGCTATAGTACCAGGAGGTCTGTCCTGTTCTAGCTAGAAGAAAAAGCCCTGGACAATGGTGAGTAGACACTTCCAAACTTGATTCTAAAGTGTCAAAATACTCCCTTAAATATGGCTGATGCAGTAGATCCAGCTTGCAAAGTCACAGCTATGAGGTCAGAAATAAGTCTTGCATGGCTGAGGGTATAGCCTGTACTAGAGCAGAGGGCCTTAATACCCCATTGTAGAAGGAGCATCTCTTTGGGCACACTGCAGAAAGGGTGTGAAAACACAACAGAAGTTACTTTACAGAAAGCTGTTTTTCTGCCAGAGACAAGGAAAAGGCAGGCAAGATAGAGTTAAAGTGGGCTGTTTTAAGAGAAAGATATCAGATGAGCAAGGAAAACCTTGGAGTCCTAAGACCATGTAGGGAACAGCTATGATTTATCCATGCTCTTCCTCCAACGAAATCCCAACCCTACCCCTCACCAGTTAATATTTCTCACCCCCTTTCTGTACAAACTGGGTTGTTTAGGCCTCTGTAAACCATGGGAAAAAATTATCCAAGATAGATTTAAAGGCATTGGTATGCTCCATGGTTAAGACCAAGGCTCTTTGTATTCCTCTACTGTTCAAAGACCAAAACAGTCCATCCCCTACTATAAGACTTATTGTTTCAGAGAGCCATGGTGAGAGAGGAATAAGCTTCTACTCCAGTCCAGCCTTAAGAAAAAAGGTGCGTGTAGACTCATCTTGAAGCCTTTTAAGGATAGACAAGTTTCAAAAAATGCCATAAGTTCAGAATGCTAACTTCGCAGGGTGCCTACTTATCTTCCACAAGCTAGTATAGTAACCCTGGACCTAAAAGATGCATACCTCCATATACACATTGCTCGGATTTGAAGTAACTGGCTGCAATTACCTCATCTCTTTATATTTGGTTTTACTGCTGCTGCACCCATTATGTTTACAAAATGCATTACTTCAGTAACTGTTTAATGCAAAACTGCAAAACCAAAGGCATTCACACACACCTCCTTTTTTTGCTTTCAGAACCTAGGTTCCGTATATGTACATTCCAAAATTATATTTGGTACACAAGTTATTTTTCTAGGGGCACTGCTGGACAAAGAGGAACATTAGGCCTCAAAAGTGTTTTTCCTAACAAATTACTTTGTCAGTAACACAGCAGAAGCAAATTACTGAAAGGGACTTTCTAAGAATGCTGGACAACCTAGCCTCTTCAGTTCTGATAGTACTCCAAGCAAGGCTGCATTTGAGGGAACTGCAGTGATTCCTGTGAAGTAGATGGTGTCCCCACACTCAGTCCCTTCAGTGCCCCATACTAGTGTTACCCTGCTTCAAGAAATAGCTTTCATGGTTGAACTTGCAAGTGTTTTAGTTGAGGGGAAGGTTGTGGCATTCAAACTAGGCCAGACACCACGGTTCTCACCACAGACTCAGACACAGTTGTAGACTTTGCAAGATGGTTAATTTAATGTAAAGATTGCCGAAGAGCTCCAGAGGTAATTGCCCTTCCTTGCAGGGGCCACCCATTTCCATCCTGTGACCTTTTTCCTGCCCTTAGTATGTTTAAATGCATTAATGTAGTTGCAGCTTACCTTAGACTACAGGGACCCAAGACATTTCCCAACATGGATGATTGTCTGTTGCTGATTAGACAGGCATGGTAGTATTCAGTAGAGGAACTCTCTTCTGGGGTTGGTTTCCCATGGGGTGACTCTAAACCTCAGAGTCCCATCTCCTTCAGTGCAGGATCTAAATATTACCAGTTATTTTTGTCCTCAGACTTTTGTCTAGGTTATGTGGTCGCTCTGCTACTTTCATCTCTTTAACTGCAGACGACTGCCACAAGAACTTGATAGTGATGTCAGTATCATTTTTTTGTAATTATTAATGCCAGAATTCATATGAGCATCCTGCCGTGGACTTTAGTCTAGTGGTCTGAATATGCCACCCCATCATTTTCAAATAAGTTTAACCGGGGACTGTTGTACTGTTCTAGCTTGATGTCACAAACTTTCTTAACTTCAGGCAGGGAATACTTTCATGCTTGAAGATTCCAGTCAGCAGTGACTGTGGATGCATCTTTCGTGGTGGGGTGGCTGGATGGCTGCTCAGTGGGAATTTGGCTCAGGAGACCCAGCTATCTTTGAAGTCTAATGACTCAAGATCTTGTAATTAAGGGCAATCTTAGGCAATCACTAGGTAAGACTGCAATCCAAATTGTAGCTTGCTACAGATCCCCCACCATACCCCAAGATTCTCACTGCACCTTTCTAAACATACTAGAAAATATTAAGATAGAACCAAACACACTAATACTGCGTGATTTTAACTACCCTGCCATTAACTGGGAAAACTACTCTTGTACCAACACCTTTGCCCAACGGTTCTTGGAATTCATAAATTCCAACGCCCTGGATCAACTAATCCATAGTCCCACCAGGGGCTCCAATATCCTAGACCTGGTCATTACCAACATGGGAAATCGATGCTCCACACCTATGGTCACCCCCTCGTTAGTCAGGTCTGACCATAAGCTAATCACCCTTAACATCCACATCCCACCCCCACCCCCAGTAAGGAAACTTCCATAAAAAACTTCTCCAAAGCCAACTTCATGCTACTCAAGTCAGAAGTGACAAACTTCATGACACCCATGCAGACGGGAACTGAAAGTTCAACTGCTGAGTCTTACACTAAGGCACTGTACGAGCAAATCCACTCATGCATGAATCGTGCCATCCCAAATAGAACCAAGATGCTCTCATCCAAAAAAAGGAAGCCCAATCTGGTGGTCCCCTGCCATAAACAAACTTTACAACAAAAGGAAGAAACTGTTGCAGAAGAGGAAAATCCCAAGATGCAAAAAACTCCCATTTCAGCCTCTGTAAGAAACTCAGATCCCTCATAAAATCCTCCAAAGCTAGTTAGGAAAATAAAATCGCCAAAGATTCCAAAGACAACCACAAGGCATTCTATAACTATGCCAATAATCTAAATGACAATGCTCAGATCTGCTCTGAGCTAAAACAGAATGGCATTAAATATACTGATCCCAAGGATATTGCCAATATCCTTGGCAGATTGATTCAGTGCCAACTTCACCCCCTAAATGGCCCATCTCAATATCGGGAGATTGCCAAATTCTGGTAATAATGGCCACACAGGTAAAAAACACACTCTCCAAAGCTAAGAATACAGCATCCATGGGGGCCAGATGACATCCCGGGCTGTGTACTACATGAACTACAATATGAAGTGGCACCTCACCTAAGTGTCATGTTTAATCATAGCCTCACCTCAGGTTTCGTGCCCACTGAGTGGTGCAGAGCTACAGTTATCCCACTCCACAAGGGGGGATCCACCTTGGATCCCGGAAACTACTGTCCCATCAGTCTGACCAGCCTTATCTGCAAGGCCATGGAGCGTATTATCATGGAACTTATAAACAAAGACATTGGCAACCTTCAAACACTGGACCCCACCCAGTTTGGGTTAGTGAAGGGCAGATCTTGTCTCCTGAACCCGATTGACTTCTTTGAATCAGTCTCCAGAACCATGGGCAAGGGTAAGGTGGTCCACACAGCCTATCTGGACCTTGCCAAGGCCTTTGACACCATCCCCCACTCTGGAATTATAGATAAACTTACTAAGCTGGGCATTAATCCCTACGTCACCCAATGGGTTGCTAACTGGCTTACTGATAGAACCCACACTGTAAAAGTACGACTCCAAATCTAGCTCCAGACAAGTGGAGTACCTCAAGGTTCAGTCCTGGGACCGCTCTTGTTTGGCATCTACTTCTCTGAAGTACAGGCCAACACTAAGGGACTCCATAACAAAGTTCGCAGATGACTGCAAACTGGGAACCATTATTGAATCCCCAAATGATGTGGATACTCTACAAAAGGACCTTACAGAAACAGATGCTTGGTGCCAGAGCCATGGACTCAAGCTCAATGCCAAGAAATGTATAGTTATCCCCTTTGGGAAAAAACATGTATCCGTGAATTACCATCTAGGTGGCAGTACACTAAACACCGAAAGTGTGATAAGAGACTTGGGGACATAGGTAGACAGTGGTCTCACCTTCGATAACCGCTTCGCCACAACAGTCAGGAAATCCTTCTATCACTAAGGGCTTTTCATCCAGAAAAAAGGTCATTGTCCCACTGTACTCATCCCTCATTAGACTCATTATAGAATACAACGCCCCGTTTGGTATGTACCTCTCAAGACATCTGCAACATCTGGAAAGGCCGCAGAAATACCTCACTAAAAGAATCACAGGCCTAAAGCAGATGCCCTATGCTGACCGCCTTAAAAAACTCCAGCTATACTCTGTCGCATATTGTCTACTCAGAGGCAATCTCTGCTTAACATACAAGGCCATGTCAAACCCAGAGCTGCTGGACATGCTACACTTAAAGAAATCCCAATCCCTCAGAGCCACATGCTCCAGGGATCTAAACCTTGTCATCACAATAAACAAAACATGCTGGAGGGATAGGTTCCTGACCCAGAGACTTCCCAGACTCTGGAATAGGTTGCCCATACATGTCAAGCAGAGTGCCTCTTTGGCCGTCTTCAAAAAGAACCTTGACGATTGGATGGGAGAAAGGAGATTCACCCCGGGGATCACGTCAGTCACCCTGCTAAACAGGGGGTTCAGGGAAGTAAATAGTGTGGGAAGAAATAGCCAGGGAATTGTTATGGCTAGGCTTGTATAGGCTCTAGGGCTGATGGCCTAGTACCAACCTATGAACCTAATCTTGCTGTCCTCCAAGTTTTTCAAGACTTCTCATAGTTCTGCAGTTTGTAGGTAACGGAGTGTCAGCTATAAGTCTATTTAAAATGCAGATTTTGGGTTCAAAGAAAAGAACACAATCCAACAGTCAAGTAAAGTATTTTTAAGGTATTTGAGCGAGTCGTTCCACTTCAGTTAGAGTAGTAATTTCTTCCATAGACTAACCATACAATAAGAATTACACTGTGCCATTAATTAGGTTCTACATATATCCATCATGAAGGTGAAACAACTTCTTCCTCACTGAAAACTTTGAGTATCTGTGTATATTAGTCTTGAATTCCTCATTGTGTGGTGCCATTGCTTATATGGAGTATAGCCAAGTGGGACATCCCCACGCTGGGTCAGT
Source organism: Protopterus annectens (assembly GCF_019279795.1). Classification (NCBI taxonomy): domain Eukaryota; kingdom Metazoa; phylum Chordata; order Ceratodontiformes; family Protopteridae; genus Protopterus; species Protopterus annectens. Next base: position 474,299,274 of record NC_056737.1, on the reverse strand, counting down.
AGTCCTCACCACCGACACTGGAGAGGTATGTGCACTTGGAATAGAAATGGATGCACTCAATTTTTCCAGACTCAGACCTCTCTGGATCAGGCAGAAATTCCCTTAAGAGCATGCAGGAAACACACTCAGCCTGGGGGTCTGGATTTCTCTATATCTGTCTCCCTCCAGGTCCCCAATAAACCTCCCCACTGGTAGGGCTGTGGGGTTAGATCCTCAGCTGTGTGCCCTAGTCAAGTTCTCCAACGCTCTTTCTGTAAACCCAGTGTCTTGTGTCCCTACCCCAAGTAGGTGACACACTGAGATTTGATTCTTCACAGACACGCACCTGGGAAAAATTGGCACAGATTTACCTGCTGTGTCCCCTTCTGTCCAGAGTATAAGTTACCACTGCCACTAGCCACTCCCGAATCCACTTCTCTAAAGGCCCTTAAAGGGTGTCCAATTAATACGGTGTAATATTGATACTAATACAAATGCTAGTAGTTGACCAAGATGGCTAGGCCTTCTGGAGTGGCCCACAGTAGCATTCTCAAATGTTAAATACTTTCTACAAGGACCAGCCCCAGTAAACATTTTAAATATATTTAATAATAAACAGCATGAAAATACTGAATATATATTCACAGTAAACCACAGAGTTAAAATCACAGGAAATATTGAGAAGAACATTGACAGACAGACTCAGACAAATAAAGAAAAACAATATCTAAACTAAGCTTCACTATATTCCTGACTGAATCTAAGAGAATTACTGTTCCCTAATAACTCTCTTTATAGAGCAAGGCACAGTGAAATACATGAGCAGTATTTCTGGTCAGGTTCCCTAAAATAGAATACTCATACTCAGAGATTACTTCCTGTAAAATATCTCCAAGGTGGCTTGCAGAATGACCTCCTCTTGTCACCTGACTGTAGGTTCTCACACTATTCCCCTTCGAAGCTGAAACAGTAATTTAGCATAAACTGCTACAATACTCACTTAAATGTTTATGGCACTGCCTGAGGCTTCCCTTCTTTTTGCTGAGCTAATGAACAAGGGCTTCTTCCAGACCCGCTGTCTCCAGTCCTATTCAGCACTGTGGTGTGCCGTTTTAATGGTTTAACAGCTAATTTACATTTCCTTTATTTTTCTTAAAGTAAACTAGCTGGTTAACCTTTGCTTCCCCAGTGTCCTCTGTTAAAACATATACATTTAATTCAGTTTCAATAATGTGTTCATTTCTTTTCATTCCAGCAGAGTGCACTGTTGATACATTTTAATACAAGCACCCCTCAAATACATTTTCAACACAAGCATCTGTACAAATCAGTTTGATATACAAATAACATTATTTATGAAATTCCAGCTCTGGTGGCAGAAGTCATACATCTACTGCCCTATTTCTACTGGCATGGCTTGCAGTACCTCCCATCTTCACACCAAGTAACTCAAATCTGATACAGCAACTAAAATACTTAAGTTGTAATTCATTTGGTGAATTTTCACTGTACAATCTTCAAAATCCCTGAATCACACCTACTATAAGAAAAAAAAAACAAGGAGTTATACTCTTACAGGTTGGAAAAAAATGTCTGTGTGATGAAACTTTTAAAATAAGCCTGATAATACATAGTCATTTGCTTTTGAGTGACTGACAGACTGGGTTTTATATTTTATTGTGTTACTTATTCTAACATCAGTGTGTTTATTTTCTTCTAGTACTATTAGTTCAAAGTTACCCATGCAGATTCAGTGAAGAAGAGTTTCTGAACTACAAAATTTCTCATTTGTTTTGATTTTAGTCCTATATTTCTCAACCAATAGCATACCTTATTTACATAATTGTTAAAAGTCATAGACATTATTACTGGTAAATGGAACAGTAATTTTAATTTCCTGTACATATTTTATCTAGTGTGATTTACACATTATGAAAAAGAGTACATTATTAATTAGGGCAGGTCCTGACATGGATTTCTGTGGGACATCAACATTAACCCGTTCTAAATAGATATTTTTTTTTGTTTTCTGTCTGTTGCTCAGTTAGTTGGCCACCCAGTGTACATGTTAAGGGTGTATTAAGTTTTTTCATAAAATCAATAACGAGATATCCTATCGTGCCTTCATTCTGTACTGGTTGGGTTTGGAACTGAGGGGTTCCGACTCTGCCTTGTACAGAAGCTCTAGGCTTACACCCTATCCCATGATGCTGTAGGAAACTCCACAGATCTCGTTTGCTGCTAAACAAGATCTGGTACTTCAGACTGGCTCTGGCTAAGTGATTTCTTTGCAATCATTTTTTCCTACTAAATTTAATAGTTGTTCTTTGTGTTTCACTGTTGCAGTCATCACACTTGGGTTATCTGCCTGTAGGTAGCCCTCAATCGGCCCGAATACCAGAGTCTTACGATTTCTGTGTTGGATGCTGTTATCTCTTCCATGATGTCAGGGGTACAAAACATGCAGCCGACACCATTACATCAGCTTTTCTTGCCGCGTGGGAGCCCGAAGCAGTAAGCAAGTGCTGGTCGTCCGCTACTCGAAATTTTCTTTTTCGAGTTTCAAACCTGAAGTCTTCTAAAGCTAAGTACCCTGTTGGGGATCCTTTTTTCTTGCTCTAACCGGTCAGAAAAAGTTAACAATTGTCTTGCCTGTGGAAAGCAAATACCTCAGAGACTTTCATTCTTACTGCATCACCTGTTTAGGCCCAGCCCATGACATTCCTCGCTGTCGGTTTTGTGCCTTGTTCAACACCCGAACTATTTGTCGTTGGACTATCTTTATCGCTAAATTCTTTCGCTCTTTCTCCATTTTCCAAAATAGCATTGTTAAGCCATCCAACTACCGAGCTTCTGAAAAAACTTAAGTATAAAGACAGAGATGGACTGCATAGGTCCAAAACTGCCAACGATGCTTCCTTTAAGCTAGTCGCCAGTCTGCCAGTACTCGGTGAGGTGCTTTCGCAGCCTCTGATACCCGCATCTACAGATTTGCAGGCCTTTACTGAGACCCATAAGGAGTCCGGTATGCTGTGAGATGCTTCTTCGACTATGGAACCAGTGGATGTCTCAACCTTGGATGGGTCTGGGGCTGCACTGGCTTCTGAGGTGTATTCAGGCTTTCTGATGTTCATATTAAACAGGCTACTTTGTTTTTGTCTAAAACTACCGAATGTCTCAGGCCCGGAGTTTGCACTATGCCTAGGACACAGACGACCAAAGTGCATTCTCAAGCTCCCATGCCTCAGAAACAAATGCTTAGAATGGCTGAAGACCTTATTACTTTAATTAGGGGAAGCCAGCCTTCCCCCTCTAAAAGACAAAGAATTGATTTTCCTTCTGATTCTACAGACCATGAGTCCGATGACTCTGACCCCTCTGATTACCAGGACATACCCTTATCCACTGAGGATTCAGATGCAGAGGATTCCATTCCCTCTGCCTCCCCTCCAGAGGACTTTTCTTTTGGTGAAACCTTGCATACCCTAAGAGAGCATTTCCGCTGGGAATGCCAAGACTACCCTCAGTCAAAAAAGAGACTGGGAATTTATGGACTTGCCTCAGCACAGACCTCTAGCTATACCCCCTGTCCTGGATATTGTAGATGATTTCTTCATGGAATCAAGTCTTACCCCTGATACTTTACCTCCAGCTCCTAGAAAGCCTGACAGGTACTATAGAGTACCTGACTCTCACAAATTTCTCTTTAAAAATCCTACTGTGGATCAAGAGACAATTTCCCAGGGAACTAAAGGTATTAAGGCTAATACAGCCAAAAACCCTACACCTTCACACAGGGATTCTAGGGCTTTAAATAGGTGGGGTAAGAAGGGTATATACCTCTGCAACTCTTGCCATCATGGCTTTAAATTGTCAGTTTCACATGTTGAAGTTACCAGCAGCATATTATGGAACTAATTAAACAAAAAAATGTTGATTCCTGATTGTGCAGAAAATAAAGATTTACAAGAGTTAATGCATTCTGCTAACCAAGTCGGTAAACATACCTTGCAGTGTGGTTTTTATGCCTTAGAAGCATCTTGCAGGGCTGCTGTCACTGGGTCTGTTCTGAGAAGGCATGCTTGGGTGAAGGAACAAATCTTGCCAGACCATGTCAAAGCCAAGTTACTAGATGCTCCATTAAATCAAGAATGTTTGTTTGGCATAAAAACAGAAGTTATTCTTAAAAAGATGGAGGAAAAAGGTAAATTTGTGCAAACTGTTAAAAGATTTCTTACAGGTACAGCCACCTAGATTCAGTAGGCATTGACCTTCGAAGAACTGGTCCTTTCCAGTCCCTCCCAGGCCCTCTCAGTCCGAACCCATGGGCAACAGACCACAATGATTACAGTCTCAGGGTATGCACAGATCTAAACAATGGAGTGCTCCCACCTCAAAAACAGGGAGTGGTAAGCCACCCTCATATGGAAAAAATTCACAATGACTTCTCCTGCATCCTTCCCAGCCATGCCCAAGTACTTGCACCCCTGGGAGGTAAACTCGTCCTGCATGCAAAAAACTTGGAATATATTACCCAGGACTGTTGGGTCTTAAACATTGTATCCCAGGGGTAGAGATTCTACTTCCATTGCTGCCAACCCCAAGCGGATTGGCAGACCTTCCCCCAAACTAGTGGGCAGAGGCACAAAAGCAAGTACTTTCTCTTTTCAGTATCAGAGCTATTCAACCTGTTCAAACAGAGTAAAGGGGACAGGGGTTCTACTCCAGACTGTTTCTGGTGCCCAGAAAAGAAAACTCTTGATGCCCTATCCTGGATCTGTCAGTTCTCAACACCTTCCTGGTGGTACCAAAGTTCAAAATGCTTACACTGTAACAGCTGCTGCCTGTGCTAGCCAAAGGACTCCTGGCTGGTTACCCTAGACTTAAAAGAAGCTTACCTGTACATCCCCATAAGGAATCTTGCAGAAAATATCTGTTTCAGGGCAGGCTCTATGCACTTACCTTTGGCTTATCTACTGTGCCCAGGGTATTCACAAAGTGCCTGGCTCCAGCCATTGCATAATTCAGGCAGAGAAATATTTAAATTTACCCATACTTGGACGATTGCCTGATTCAGGCAGATGGTCAGGAATTGCTACTTCCGCACCTTACATTTGTAAAGAGACGCCTAACGTCTCTGAGGTATACCATCAATGAAAAGAAATCACATCTGGTACCCAGCCAAGAAATTGTATTCCTGGGAGCAAGCTTGAACACAACTTCCCAGATGGCATTCCTTACTCCAGAAAAGCAGGTTTATTTGAAAAATTACTTCAAACTACTGGCCACCCAAACCCAGCTATCTGCAAGAAAAATACTGCTAGCCCTAGGGTTCATGACCTCATGCATTCTCCTAATTCCATATGCAAGACTGCATATGAGAAAACTTCAATGGTACTTAAAAAGTCTCTGGTGTCAACATTCTCAGGACCTTGAAACAGTGATTCCGGCCATTCCTTGCCTAAGGACAGAGTTCTTTGGTGGGCTGAGGCCTGCAACCACAACAAGGGCCTCCCTTTCACTCAATTTCCTGCCACCCAAACCCTGACAACAGACGCATCAGACTATGCATGGGGGGGGGGCTCACATGGCAGGTAAAATGCATTCAAGGTAAATGGAGCCCAGGACAAATGCACCTGCATATCAATCAAAAAGAAATGTTAGCTGTACAGAATGCTCGGACAGCCTTCAAATACCATATCCTGCCAGGACAACTCTTGATTAAGACAGACTACACCACAGTCATGTGGTACATAAACAAGCAGGGGGAACGCATTCCTACCCACTCTGCAGGTTAGCCATGGCTTTGTGGAACACAGCCTTGAGCAATCAAGTGCACCTGCAAGCTCAATTCCAGGCAAACAAAATTCACTGGCAGACTATAACTCATTAACCCCGAGTACCTTCTTTGGGTGCCTTTGTGCTTACAGCCGAGCGCTCTCTGAGATGCTTGAAAATCTATGCTGTTCTACCAGAGTGCCTTCCACAAGCGCCGGTAACTTTGCAGTAACGTTTTAGCTCCACTGTTAAAAATTAAGTTGAAAAAGTACCTGAACTTTGTCAGGTACCTTCTCAACTTAATTTTCAGTGTGGAGTAACATCAGGTTTATATTGAAAGTTTGAGAAAATCGGCTTGCAAGTGCCGTCCAGCTGCAACAGAGATCTTCCTAATGATGTTCCAACAATCCCGCCCACAACATTCAGTTTCTTTAAAAATGCGTGCAAACCCTAATCCCAGTCTTGTTTTACTTCCCTCTGCAAACATAAACTCGGCGCACTTCACTTTGCATTTTTTTTTCAGGTAAATTCTAATGTAGAAGATTTCTATAACGTACAACAATTTTGATGAAATGCAGCTACCATGGGAACAGTAGGCATCTTCACAAAATGGCAGTTTCTGCCTCTCTACAGCATTTTTCTGTAAATGTTTCTGTCCTACATAATTTCATTCAGTCTCTAACTGCCAGCACGCCTCATTGTACGTTTTTAGTCAGTGCATACCAAACGTTCGCTGTACGAGACTGATGTGGGATTTGCATGCTCTTCCTATATTCTACAGCAAAGCTTCTGCTAGTTACTGATATCACATTCCTTTCCTTGTCAGGTGCTTAAATTTTAGTAGAGATGAACAAAAGAAATGCTATCTGAAGCTTTGCTGCTGATTATAAGACGAGAAAATCTAGTTCCTGCATCAATCCTTTGCATCGGACACATGTTTAAATGACATAAGATTTTTACCCACTACAGTTACAGACTAAGCCAAACATACATGCATGACAAAGGTGTAAAAGCAGACATATTTCAATTATTATTCTTATAAAGTTGAAACAAAAAGAACTCCCACCTATTTTCTAAAGGACTCAAGGTGTCACATATTTAGTGACTTCAACTGTCTTTTATTTGTGAGCAAAACACAGATGTAAGGAGGAAAAGACCAGAAATGTGAGGCAAAAACTGGGATAGTCTACGACTTTCTGGACTGTTGAGATGTACACTTAGCAGCCATGCTGTGACATTACACAAGGTTATTAATTTCTGAAGTGTAAGTTTGTGTGTGGGGGTGCCACTGTTCAGTTCCATTTTGTGAAAAATGAGTCATTTCGTCCGTTAATTGCAAAGTTATAGTCAGAGATTCCAACAGGCATACGTTCGGAGATGTCAAACAACTGAATTATCCAGATGAACTTCAAGCTCCATGATACGAATCCCACTGCATGATTCATGATTTTTTTTCATTTGTCGGTAAGATGTAGTCAGTCAGGTTCACTTCAATGAAGCAAGCGATCGGATTGACTGCAACACAGAGGGAAGTAAGTTGTCCTTTTTTTAATATAACAATAATTACAAGCCAGAGTAGGCTCGACGTGCTTCTCAGCTGTACAGATTTTCTCAGAACGTCCAGATTTTGTTCCATCTTTTTTCCCTTTATAAAAAAAAATTGTGGGTTTCTGGTAAATTAGTTGCAAGTTATTGATGATTGAAGTTAGAAAATAATGAACAGACATTTGTGTTTCAGACTTACCCTACAGAAAGTAACTTTTTGGCCCATTTTTAATAAAATTTTGTTTTTCCGGCAAATTTAGGGGCAAATCGTTAATGATTAAAGTTAGAAAATAATGAGGAGAAATTAGAGTTGGACTTCATACCTTTCAGAAAATTCTTGTTAATGCCAAACCTGTTCTATCAACTGTTTTAAAGTTCATAAGAGCAATAATTAAAAAATTGTCCCTATTTTAGGACCTTGTATTTATGGCTTTGTTGAGACTTCTTGCTCTAAGAGGTGGAGAGGCACATGGGCGCCCACAGGCAGGTGCAAGGGGGGGGGGTCTATTTGCACCCCCTGGATTTTAGCCGCTGGCCAGGAGATTTATTTACTTTTTTTTAATGTGTGTAGTCTACATGCACACCCTGTCTGTGTGCATCTATTCATGAGCTGTGGTTAAGCCCAGCAACATGCACACGCATGATCATAGACTGGGGAAAAAGCAGACAAAGAAGAGAAGAGGCTAGTCAAGAGACTGAAAAAGGGGAGGACAAGGGGAAGGCAAAAATGTTTGAGCTGTGCTACTCTAAGCAACAGTCAAACATGGGAATAAACACATCCAACACATGTTGCAGGCTGTAAGAAAACAAATATCCAGGCTAACAGGTGCAAGAGAAGCCCACTTGGCTTTTCAGTCACTATTCAGTTGGAGGTGGATGCACCTGCTGTAGTCTCTGTAGAACAGCAGACTGTGCACTTACTTTGGGTGCAGATGATGATGGGTTCTACTCTCACATTAGACACTTTGATTCATGTTACTGATAGTGCAGTACGGTATAAAAGGATAAACTGGGCTTGTTCTTGGTAGACAAGCTCTTCATATTAATCAACAATTACAATCATTAGTGATTTAGGTTCTTCCTGGCCAGGTAAGAGCTAGAGATCCAGTATCCTTAAGTTCATCTGATCCATCTGATCTGAGAGGTATGTACTTGTGACAAATGCTTCGTTTTGGTGCTTGTGTGTACTCGTACATATTACTGAAGTGCTCATTGCAGGGAATGTTTCATTTTAGTTCTTGTGCATACTTGGACATACCGCTTAAGGGGTCTTGGGGGGGATGTGTCTGGAAAGTCCATCAGATAGACTCTGTCTAAAAAGACACTGTGGGCACAGCAATGGCTTTTGCCAGTATGCAGAAGCTTTGGAAGATGTAATGCAAGATGTCCCTGGTGAAGCAAGTAGGACTATGCCCCATCTCGCTCCAAGGTGACAGATACTAGATCCTCCTTGAATGTCGCCAATTGTTAAGCCAATTTTTGAAGCTATTCATCTTTTCTTTGCACTTTGGCATCATTCTTGGAGAAGGAAAGATTCAGCCCAGTATTACATTCTTTCCTGCATTTTTGACATGCATGTAGAGCTCAAACATGTCTGTCTGCATATACCCCTGAGTTCTCCCTGTCAAATTATTTATACACACACATATATGGAACAACACCATGTCATAGTCAGTTGTTTGACTTGGGGGGGGGGGGGGTCTTGAGGGGCCTTGATGTCTTTGATTTTGGCACCCGAAAGACAACTTACTGTCACCCTATTTTTATCTGGTCTCTTGAAAATAGTCTGCTTCTCACTATAAAGTCACCAACATTATTGCATTTTAATTTGTAGAAAGTTTTGGTACATTGGATTTGGGATTAATTACTTCCTGGTGACTGAGCTATGGATGTATTGGTAGGTGGTGTAGTGATTAGTTTTTGCTGAATCCTAGTCTTGTTGGATCCTGGAGGCTTATGCAGTGAGTTTTTATTACAGCTTTTGCATGTGATGATTTATGAATTTGTGAGGCATGCTATGTAGGTATGTGCTCAAAGGCTGTGTTCATTTGTTGGAGTGATGCCTTCCTAAGTTAAGTATTTGCAATGTTTGTCAAGGTAAGTAACATTGTCTGTGAGGTGAGCATCAGGGAGTTGCTACACTGCCTGAGTATTCCAAGTGCTATGAGACTGGCAACTGAGGGAAGAAAAGATGGCTAGCCTTCCATTTTATTCCAAAAAGGTATGGAATATAGGATATTTGTAAACTTGTTATATGTGATGTCAGTGGTGCAACAGGTAGTACACTCATCTTTGGTGCAGAAATCTGTGGGCTGTACTCCCACACCAGGAAGATCATTTGCTAAACACTACAATGCATCATAAGTGGTATGCTGCACTCCTGTATGTGTGTTGTTGCATGAAGCAATTAAACCAAGGCCCTATCTGCTGGAGTTGTTGGTTGTTCAGGTAGATCTAAAAGATCCCACAGCACCTATTGAAAAGAATGGGGGAAGTTCCCCAATTGTCTGGCAACATTTATCCTAGTAGCATAAATACTACCTCAGGTCTCCCATAGGCTACGTAAGTAGGTTCGTCAATATTGTGTTGGAGGATGCCTTGTATGCCACAGATAGGTCACCTGTTAGTGTGTAGAATATGGAGTATAGTAACAGGGCTTTGAGGCACTCCATGTATGACATATTGAGGTATTACTTCCTTTATTTCCTGCCATTACGTGGTTCTGCTAGCCATTTCTGTATGAGTTTGACCTGCGAAATATTATTTCTTTCTGGTATTTGACATAGCATATGTTCCATTACATAGTTATGTCACTAATTCTAGCTAAATTCCCTAGAATGAATTTCTTACAGATGTCTCTGAACTTACTAGCTGACTATTACAAGCATGGAGCTACCATATGTTTTATGCTTTTTTGTTTTCTTTGTCAGTCATTTGTGGAATTTAGGTGGGAGGAAGGGCTCAGTAATATCCAAGTGTCATACTATTTTACTGAATTACTCGGGTCTCCTTACTGATAATGAGTCTGTGTTACATAACAGCTGCACAAGGTAATATAATGAATGTCTACTGAAAATGTTATGTACAGCAATTATCCCCTGTGTCTGAGCATGCAGAACTTTGCACGTCATTATCACAGTGCAGTTACAATATAGCACTGAGTCATTATCACTTTTCAGGCAAAACTCTCAGAATCTGTCACTGTTGTTCACATTATTCATGAATGCACAAGCCAGATTTGGGTTTTTCTCCACTTGGAGTCATTGCAATCCCCCCTCCCCCAGTTCCTGTCACTTTTACAATTTCTATTTCTTTATTTACCTTCTGTGATGTCTGTATTGTACCTTGTCTGCTGTCTGTATTGTGTTGAGAGTATAAACTATTTAATGCTTTTCATCTAAATTATTAAGGTCATCTGATATACTACACAATGAGACTCTTAGGAGTATACATTAATACTTTTTTTCATTTGTGTGTATGTAGAAGAATGTATTGTACAGTATTTCCTTTTTTACTTACAAGGCAATGACAGTATCCAAACTCCTATGTTGTCTGTATTTATTTGAGACTATCTTGCACTGTTATGGTAAAATATCTCCTGTGCTTTTGGCATGTGAAGTCATTCTGTTGAGTTACTGATTAGAGTCTTGTTCTTTTACTATTTATTTATTAAATATATTTACACCTATGTAGGTGAGGGTAGTAAATGTATGAAGGTCAGGACAGCAATAAGTGAGTTACTTCAGTCCCTCATTCCTTAGGTCCATTGCTGAATGGGCACATGTAAAGAGAAAAGGCAGAGGTAAGGCAGACTGCTGATACTGAAGGAGGTCATGAGACCATAGTGGTATCAGCAGTCTGAGTGGGCAGCCAGCACAGCTATGGGACACTTCAGATAACCAATATCTGGAGCCCCATGCCTGTCCTTAGCATATTAGTGGAGCAGCGGCCCTTGCCCTGCTTTTTCTCTTTACATGTGCCCTTTCTTTGCCCCCTTGTCAGTCATTGTGTGTAATTTGGTGTTTTCACGGGTAGTAGGTATGTACCTCTGAAGTGTCATCACCACTTATGTACCTAATGCAAAGAATACTGCTCCTGTGGATAGGATGGAAGATTTGGATGTGCTAACCAGGTAATGCATATGATATACATATATATCCAATACCGCTTTCAAATATCAGTAGTAATCTGTGTGCATTTTCTTTCCTCTGCAGGTTTGTCCACCTTCTGACACCGACATGGCTTCTCGACCAGGAGAACTACAAGTGAGAGTGTGGGTATGTGGCCATTCCTACATTCACTGGGCTGCCAGCCATGCCTCTGAAACTGAAAACCGGTACAACTTGAGCTTCCCCACATCCAGTGTGAAGGTATACTGGATTGCAAGAAGAGGTATGCATTGGAACGGACTACTGCAGTTGTTGGAAGAGAAGTGTTCCATCTACCCTGAGCCCGACATTCTTGTGCTGCACATTGGAGGGAATGACGTCATCAGTCAACCACTCTGAAGGCTACGGTTTCAAAGCACAGCAATATTTGAACACCTGAAGTCTTGGTGGCCACATTGTCTTTTTGTGTAGTCTGATATAATTCCTCGAAAAATATGGAAAACAGCAAACAGTCAACGGGCAGCTCACAAGGCCAGACGTTTACAGAATGGGTTCATGCATGGCTTGATGCACAGGGTCGGTGGATCTACAATCTTCCATGACACCATCACCACAGAAGATGTTCACCTGTTCAGAAGGGATGGCGCTCACCTAACTCAAGAGGGGATTGCATTGTTCTTGACCGATCTCCACAATGGCATGAGGAGCGCTATGCAGAATTGGTAACATGCAGCTTGTGAGAAGAATGGAAAACACCCATGACCAAGTAGGACTAGTATAGTAAGTAAAACTCTATTATGAAATGTGTTGTGTAAAATCTATTTCTCTGAGTTTGGCAAATAACTGTGGTAAGGAGCTTGTGAGGTTGCTGAGAAAGAACAACTGTTTCAGAAGAGTGCTACCATGTACAATCTAATGTGTTATTGACCATCCTGCAACACTTGTTTTTTTAGTCTGCTTTTATCAGGCATGTGTAGAGTTTAGATGACAGGAAGGGCTTACTAATTCAGAACTTGATCCCTTAGGTCCATTGCTGAATGGACACATGTAAAGAAAAAAGGCATAGGTAAGGCAGACTGCTGACACTGAAGGAGGTCGTGAGACTGCAGTGGTATTAGCTGTCTGAATGGGTAGCCAGCACAGCTATTGGACAGATGAGATGGCCTTGCCTGCCACTGAAGTCCCATGACTGTCCTGGGTTCATTAGTGGAGTGGCAGTCCTTACCTTGCTTTTTCTCTTTACATGTACCCATTCAGCAGTATGTTGGCTACATCAAGAATGTGTATATTTACAATCATATGTGTCTACGTGGTAAAACAACTGCTTCTGAATGCTGTACACATGTACAGGTATCAGGTTTGTTAGGACTCAAGTTATGGAAATTATGATTTTTTTCATATTTTGGTAAATACATTTGCAAGTGAGAATCTGAATGTGCCAAGTAATACCTCATTTTAAAGACAGTATTGATAGTTCCAACATGGTAAAAGAATTGTGCCTGTATGTTGTACACATGTGCAGATATCAAAGTTTGTTTCAGACTTAGGTTATGGAAATTATGATTTTTTTTATATTTTGGTCAATTGCTTTGCAAGGGAGGATCTGAATGTGCTAAGTAATCTCTCATTTTGAAGACGGTATTAATAGTTCCAACATGGTAAAAAAATGGTGCCTGTATGTTGTACAGATGTGCAGATATCAGTTTGTTTCGGACTTAGGTTATGGAAATTGATTTTTTTCATATTTTGGTAAATAACTTTGAAAGGGAGCATCTGAATGTGCCAAGTAATACCTCATTTTGAAGACAGTATTGCTGGTTCCAACATGGTAAAAAAAATTGTGCCTGTATGTTCTACACATGCTCAGATATCAAAGTTTGTTTCGGACTTAGGTTATGGAAATTATGATTTTTTTCATATTTTGGTAAATAACTTTGCAAGGGAGCATGTCAGTGTGCCATGTAATACCTAATTTTGAAGAGTGTTACTGCTTACAACATGGTAAAAGAACTGTCAGTGCACTGTACACATGTACAGATATCACAGCTTGTTTAGTCTTTACGATTATGAAAATTATGCATTTCCAATACTTCTCATTTATTATGCCCATATCTTTGCAAGGGAGCGTGGTGATCATACAAATGATGCATCATTTTGAAGCTGACTTTCAGACGCACAACTTCTACACTGATATGTAGGCTCTGTCTGTTACAGGTGATGAGATATTGTGCTTTGTTTATTTATCAATTGAGAAATATATTAATCTTATTTCTGTGAATATCTCTGTAAAGGAGCATCACACAGTAATGGTTAAGGTATCATTTTAAAGCTGACATTCATACTAACAAATTAAATACAAATTGTATGGGTCTGCATGGTACATTGACCAAGATATTGTGCTTTGCTTTTCCAAAAAGGTAAAAAATATGCACAATATCAACATTCCTTGCCAAATATTTAATAATGACTTTGATGTGCACTATCAGCATTTATACTGTTGGAAAGGTCAGTGTCTGCTGAGCAACTTTCACATTTACATTTTTGGGCTAGCTCTTAGAGTTATGAACATTTGTTTTCTGTATGGTATTAGAAATGGATTTTCTGAAAATGAGCTCAGGCTTCACTGTTGTTCCTATGGCGGAAGTAAGCAGGCAGCATTTTCTGAGCTGCTCCGGAGTGAATGAGTTAAGCAGAAATCTAATGTACCCACATGAGTTGAAACTGGAACCCAACTCATTCAAGCTTCTAATCCACAGGTGGGGGACACCAGAGGTGGACCTCTTTGCTTCCCCCAAGAACCATCAATTGAGCAAATTTTGCACCAGAACCCCCCACAGCCAAGCATGGAAAGTGGATGCCCTGTCCTTTACATGGGAAAACCTCTCAATTCTATGAATCTATGAATTTATGCCTTTCCCCCTCTGCCCCTCCTCTCAAAAGTACTACTCAAGATCAAGCAGGACAGGCCAAGCGCACTTCTTATTGCACCCGACTGGCCATGCCAGCACTGGTACCCACTTTTCTGCAGTCTGACAGTGCCACCCTGGCACCTTCATCAGACCTCTTCTCTGCTGTCCTAGCAGGAGGGCCAGATTTTGCATCCTCAGCTGCAAACCCTGAACCTAGCAGCCTAGCTTATTCCCTGAATACATCACCAGTAACCCTCAGCAAACAGGTGCTGGACGTCATCCTCGAGGCCAGGAAGCCTAGTACTAGGAAATCCTATTCAGAAAAGTGGAAAAGATACTGTTCTTGGAGTCAGTCTCAGGGTAAGGACACAGCTGTGCCCACCTTACCTCAAATCCTAGATCATCTATCAGAGCTCCTCCATAAAGGCCTAGCCTTCTCTTCCATCAAGATTCATGCCTTTGACATCTCAGCTCATTACAATACTGAGCCCACTCCTCTTTTCTCACCCTCTGGTCAAACAGTTCCTCAGAGGAGCTAACAAAGACCCCTGAGGAGAGCTCCCACTCCTGCCTGGGACCTTAACTTTGTATTAGAAAAGCTCACACTTCCCCCTTTTGAGCATGCTGTGCTACAGCAGAGTTAAAATTCCTCTCTTGGAAAACAACCCTACTTCTAGCCATCACTTCAGCAAAAGAGTGTCTGAATTACAGGCCCTTATGGCTGGGGAACCCTTCATTATCTTCCGTGCGGGCAGGGTTTACTCAGGATTAACCCATCATTTATGCCCAAGGTGGTATCCAGTGTGGCTGTAAACTAATCCATCCATTTACCAACCTTTTTTTCCTAATCCTCCGAATAAAGGGGAACAGATCCTACACTCCTTGGATGTGTACAGACAGCTTAGGTTCTATCTTGACAGGACTAAACCATTCAGAAAATCTGACCAGCTGCTAGTCAGCTTTGCTACAGGGGCAGAGGGTAAGGTCATATCAAAGCAAACCATATCCAAATGGATAGCACACTGCATCCATTTCTGCTACAAGCACTATGGGAAACCTACCCCACAGGGGATCAGAACTCATTCCACTAGGGCTACCTCAACTTCTACAGCATTTCTCAGGGTAGTCCCTACCAGGGACATCCTGGAAGCTGCAACCTGAAGTTCAGCACACACCTTAACCAAGTATTACCACTTGCCTATCTTTTCTAAATCCAGAGCTGGATTTGCTACAGCAGTCTTACAAGGCCTGTTAGCCAGCCCTAATGCTTCTTGACTGCCTCCACCCTTCCTCAGCTTTGGGAATCAACCTAAGTGTGATGACTGCAACAGTGAAACACGAAGAACATAGTACAGTTGTGTACACTTACCATAAATGTAGATGTCTGAGTGTATTCACTGTTGCAGTCCTGGTTACCCTCCTTCCAGCCCCCTGACCTTTTCTATACTTGCTACCTATCTTCTTTTTTTGGCCATATCTTATGGCAATGGTATTTACTTTTTACTGGAGGTGATCCACACCATGTAATTGCTTCCTATTTTGGGGGCTCCTGACATTTGGGGCAAGAAAAACTGATGTAATGGCGTCGGCTGCATGTTTTATACCCCTGACGACCTGATATCATGGAAGAGGCGACAGCATCTGATACAGAAATCCCAAGACTCTGGTATTCAGGCCAGCTGAGGGCTACCTCCAGGCAGATAACCCAGGTGTGATGACTGCAACAGTGAATACACTCAAACATCTACATTTATGGTAAGTGTACACAACTGTACTTTCTTTCCCCTTTGGGATTACATAGTTAGTAGTTTAGCTTAGTTTAATTGGTAACCCTTTTTAACAGTTTTTTGGCTATGTTCGTTACCTTGCTGTTTAACTGTTGGTCGTTGTTAATCTCAAGGCCTATTTTTTTCTACCCAATCCTGGCTTTCCTCAGCGTATGTTTAAAATAACGCTATGTTGTCCATATCTCGCCTTTGTTCTTGCTGTTTGAGTTTGGAGCCGATCCTCTGCTCCGAATTGGCCGTATACTATAGCTCGAGTTTTACTGGCTTGAGGCTAGCCCCTATCCCAGTATGCCTAGCAGTAATTACCCAGATCTTGTTTGCCACTTGCAGTGTTGAGATTGCGAATACTGGCTCAGGCTAAATGTTCTTTCTATTATATTTTTCAGCTAATATTTCCAGTTTAGCTTAGTTATTTTGTTATCTGTAGTTGTCCTTAGCACTTGTTATCTATCCCTATCCCATCTGATTGACTGACTTGTTTGTTGTGTAAATTAACTGTTTTTTCTCTCGGGCCTTTCCCCTCCTTCAAACCCATTGAAATTAGAGGGTTCTTCTTCTCCTTCTTCCCTTTTCTTTAACTTTTAAGGAGTTGCCGTTTGAGTTAGAGGCTCTCCTTAGATGGGAGTTTGCCGTTTAACTTACAGACTCTCCCACTCTCCTTTTCCCCTGTCTGTTTAAAAAATAATAAAATATATATATATATATATATATATATATATATATATATATATATATATATATATATATATATATATATACCTTCTGGTTTCAAAAAAATGTGACTCGTGTTGCCAAAACATGTCCCTTACGGACGGGCACACGAGTTGTGTGTATTGTTTAGGACCTCTTTACATGCAGGACTTGTTCTGCCATGCCTTTAGTTCACGAGTCCTGCAGGAGAGAAGAAACAAACTTATCTTGCTAGGCTTGCTGCAGAGCCCCTTTGATGCTGCCATGGGGGGGGTACTCAGCCAGCAAAAAAATCAGATAGTCAAGCCTTTATCCTCTTCTGCTCCGAGTTCAGACCCGTCTAAGGAAAAGGATAAACCACAAGCCAAGTTGGACCCAACTTTCAGTTCTGACAAGAACCTACGGCTCCATCTGTGTCTTTGGAGCCAGTAAGGTCCCATAAGAGCTCCAGGTCTCCTGCCTTGTAACCAGTGCGGTCCGCTCCACTCCACAGTCTCTATTATTGCAATCTGTAACGGGCAGTCACCGGTCTTCAACTCATTCCTCTCGGTCATCCAAAAGCCTTTTTGTTGATGATGTGGAGAGAGTGGTAAAGAGGCTTTTTAGGACACCAGCACTCGCCAAAATACTTTCGGGCCCATCCCAGATGGAAATGGTGCCGACAGCCCAAACACCACCTCTCTTGATTCCTCCTCCAACTCTTCTGAGTTCGGAGCCAGAGTGCATGGAAGTTGTTGTGGTGGAACTGTGGGTTCCAGTAACCTCCGCTAGTCTCTAGGTTCTGACTACCATTCTGATCTCCTTGATACCTCCTTTTATTTTGGGATCTGGGGGCCGATGCTCCCTCATCAGCTCGAAGGGGAGGAGTGGCAGCAGACCCTTGTTCGACCCTACTCTTCATCTCGGATCTTCAGCGCAGGTCAGCTCGGCTCCTACATTGGCCTCTGAGCAGTCGCCCTCTGTTTGGAGGAAGTCTCCTGCTTCGGAGCCAGAGATTCTTTCGGGTCAGGACCACAACGCCTTCGAGGTGATGAGCTTGCTGTCTGCTGAGACAGCCCCACCCTCTGCTCCATTGGCTCCTTTGCCCTCAGTGCCAGTGTCCACTTCTGAACATTACCTCCGACCCAAGCGTAGGGAACCCATGCTCCAGGATGCCCCATTGGGCGAACCCA
This sequence comes from Protopterus annectens, assembly GCF_019279795.1. NCBI lineage: Eukaryota > Metazoa > Chordata > Ceratodontiformes > Protopteridae > Protopterus > Protopterus annectens. Next base: position 474,281,305 of record NC_056737.1, on the reverse strand, counting down.
CCTCATCCGAAACCTCCCCTGAGCACCCCTCGGATGATGTCTTTCCCTTTCTCAGACAGGTATTGATCCCTTCCTAGTAGCATCCCCTCTTTCTTTCTTGTTTCTCTCTCCTCTTAACCAAAGTGATTAGCCTAGAAGGAAAATTGGTATGCTGGAATCTGTGTTTATATTTTTTATCCCTGATATTGTATATGAGAGTCCAACCACTGCATCTCCTTTGTTGCATCTACTAATATAGAAGATAAAGTTGTTTTTTGTTTTTTTTTGCTGTCTTTGTTTTATTACAATGTATTAATCTCTGTTTTTATGTCCCTCGGAAGAAGACTTGCAAGAGGAAGCATGTGGACTCCCTTGAGTCTTTGATATCAGACACAGACTTCGATGACTCAAGGGTCCCCACAGTCCCCCTCTGAAGATGTCTCTCTTTCAGACATCTTAGAAATCCTTAGACAGAGGGATGACTGGAAGTCCCTTACTCCTTCTGAAAATGAGTCTGTGTACCTGGATGCATTTGGTTACTGACCCTCCACCTCTTGGGTATCGCCTCCTTTCGACCTACTATTGCACGTAGTGAGTCGGAAGGCTTGGAGCACTCGACACGATGGAAGCAGTTTTTCGGAGGCCCAATAAATTCATTATAGCCCCTGAAGACAGGCTCTTCTTATCTAAAGGTGTTCCCGTTGATACTGTGGTGGTGGCAGCAGCCACCAAGAAGGAATTAGTGAAAAACTTCATCTGTCCATCCGCCAAACAAAGAATCTCGTATGATGGACAGATACAGGAAGCGTATGTTTTCATCAGCAACCTTTACACTCAGGTCACTGAACTATTTGTCCCACTTTACAAGGCTTCAATGGGATCTCCTCAAGGAGTTAGGAGACACCTTACAGGATCCTACAGCTGCAGGAGTCTCTGACAAGGTGGCTTGTCAGCTCACGATCCTGACTTCAGTGGTTAACTCCTCCATGCGGCTCATTTCTTATACAGCTGATGGAGCGAGCAGGGCAGCAGGCACAGGGGCAACCTTAAGCAGACACTCCTGGATGCACCTTTGATGGCTAGTCCTTATTCGGGCCTCAGGTAAAAGAGACTCTTACCAGGTGTGAACAGGATGGCAAAACCCTCTCTGCTGTGGGAGTACATTTTTCTGCTCCATCTAGGCCCTATTCCAAAGGCCAGAAGGGTGGAAAGATGTGGTTCCAGAAATCCCAGGGAGCTTTGCCTGACACACATGGAGAATTTTCCCCCAGGGGCAGAGGGGGAAATAACGCAAAACGCTGACCTTGTGGCAGGGGGTGGGTCTGCAGAGCCAGGGCGACAGAGATACCTTCTCTGGTAGGCCTTTCCAGTGCTCTTGAAGAGATGCCTGACTGTCCAACTCCGGAGACAGTCTGAGGAGATTATCCTTGTGCCCAAAAACTTGGCAGACAATCACAGAAGATACATGGGTACTATCCATAATATCCGGAGGTTACAATATCCCCTTCTCAAAACTTCCCCTGTCAAAAAACAATACTCTATCCCAGATGTTCCACTCAGTCTTAGGGATCAAGCAAACCTGAAGGTTCAAAGGTCGCTAAGAAAAAGTCATCCAGGAAGTCCCCGCAGACCAAATCGGATCTGGAACTTACTCGAGGTTCTTTTTAGTTCTGAAAAAAACAGGAGACTGGAGACCCATTTTGGATCTCAGCAGACTAAACAAGTCAGTCAAGAAAACAAAGTTCTGGAATGGTAGCACTGCAGTCCATTCTTCCCTTTCTGGGACAGGACAATTGGCTGTGCTCTGTCGATCTCCAGGATGTGTACTACCATATAAAATTGGACAGACGGTCAAGCAGATATCTATGCTTCCGGCTTGGATCCAGTCACTATCAGTTCAGAGCTCTGCCCTTTGGTCTCACCACAGCCCCCAGGGTGTTCACCAAATGCATGGCAGTAGTTGCGGCTCACCTGAGGCGTCAAGGAATCTGGGTGTTTCTATATCTAGATGACTGGCTCCTTACCACCACCACCGAGCATCAACTAATCAGGGCAAGGGAATACACGATCCACTTTTGTTCTCAACTTGGGATCTCCATAAACTATGAAAATTCTGCCTTGTTGCCTTGTCAATGTATTACCTTTATAGGGGCAAATTTAGATACAAGGGCCATGATAGCAAAGCTGCCTCAAGAAAGAGTATTAACGATCTGTCGCCAAGTTGTCATACTGTTCACACAAAAGAGGATTCAAGCAAGATTGGTCCTCAAGGTACTGGGTTCTATGGCAGTGGCAATCACTGGTCCCTATGGCTCACTTTCACATGAGAATTCTACAGTGGCTTCTATTTGCACAATGGTCATTCCAGGATTTACACATGTCACATCAGATTCTGATCATGGAATCCTGCAAAAGGGATCTGGATTGGTGGCTTCAGTCCCTTATGGTGACAATAGGCAGGCCATTTCTACCCCCTAACCTGTAGCTACAGTGACCACAGATGCTTCCCAGATTGGAGGGGGGGGGGGCATTATCTGGGACAGACTGTTCAAGGGACTTGGCAGGAACACGAATACCACTTGCACATCAATGTCCTCGAGATGAGAGCATTGCTCCTGATGTTGCAAGCACTTCAGAACTCTCTACCTACAGGGACTATAGCAATTCAAACTGACTGTCTGTAGTATGGTACATCAACAAACAGGGTGGAACCAGGTCTTACCCCTTGTGTCGGGAGGTTGTATGAGTTTAGCAATGGGTGATGTCTTCCAAGCACTTCCTGGTTGCAACACACATGCTGGGGAAATCCAACGTGATAGTGGACAAGCTCAGCTGAACCATCCTGATGATCCCTGAAGCAGGAAGCTGCAGACTTGATCTTTTACAAATAGGGCCAGCCATGCTGCGATTTGTTTGCTACCCCCCTCAACAACAAATGCAACAACTACTTTGCCCTAGTCCCACCACTGGGACAACCACCCAGGGATGCACTTGTTCACGATTGGCCCCGGGACTGCTTTACATCTTTCCACCTTTTCCCTTGATCCCCAAGGTTCTTCAGAAAGCACAGTCATTGGGTTGCGAGTTAATCCTCATTGCCCCTTACTGACCTCTTCAGGTATGGTTCCCATTCCTTTGGCCTCACCTGTAAGGGGAGCCTTGATCTTCGACCCAGTGCCAGATCTTCTGAGACATCAGTCAGGGCTCTCCATCCTTCCATTCAAACTCTCAAGCTCACAGTTTGGTTTCTCCACTTTCGGTCTTAGCCAGGCTTCCCAGTGTTTCCCCAGCAGTTCAGCACATTGTGATGGTCTCCCATAAGCTCACTACTAGGAGACTTTATGCTAGTAAATGGAAGGAGGTTCTCTTGTTGGGCAGGCAAACATCACGTTGATCCTTTTACTGCTCCCATTTCAAAGATGCTTTAATTTGTCACTGAAATTTTTGACCAAGGAGCAGCTGCAGCTACTGTCAGAGTTCAGTTAGCTGCCATTTCAAATTTCCATATGGGAGAAATGGGTTCCAATATCATGTCCCATAGGTTATGCAAGGCTTTTCTAAGAAGTACTACCCTACTAAGACCTCTGATAAGAGAACCTCTTCCTCCCTGGAATTTAAATTTAGTTTTAGATGCTTTGATTCTTCCCTTTGAGCCTTCTGCTGCTTGTCCACTCAAATTTCTGACTTGGAATACCATTTTCTTGGTTGCAATTACCTCAGCTAGAAGGGTCTCAGAATTACAGGCCTTATCTATTCACCCCCTTACCTTATTTGCCATAAAGATAAAGTTTCTCTCAGAACCAACCACTCTTTCTTACCCAAGGCATGTTCTGAACACAATCTGAATCAATCCATAGAGCTTCCTGTGTTCTTCGCCAATCATGGCAATAAGGCAGAGTATAATCTTCATCAATTGGATGTTCATAGTTACATTTCTATTTACACAGGACCAAAGAATTTAGAAAATCTGATCAATTGTTTTTATCCTTTGCGGACAATAAAAGAGGTTGTGTGGTCTCAAAGGTGACTTTTATCAAAGTGGCTTTCAAATACTATAAAACATGTCTACTAGTTGTGTAAACAAACACTTTCATGAAAAATTAAAGGGCACTCAACAAGAGCATTGTCTACCTCTATTGCCTTTGGATTCGATCTGTGCAGCAGCTAAATGGGCTAATCCTCATACCTTTATCACTCCTTACAAAGTAGATGTGGCCTCATGGAACAGGGCATCCTTTGGTTCCACAGCCCTGAAGAGTTTTTTTTTTCCAGTGAGCCACCCAAGTCAGGTGCTGGGGACGCTGTCCCAAACAGCAAGAATGAAGGCAAGATATGGACAGCATAACATAACATAAAGAAGTTATGTACTCACCATAACATTCCATGTTTGTTGTCCTTGATCTCATCTTCCTTCTTGCGTCCCTCCTTCCTTTCCCCTTCCTGGAGGATTGAGAGGAATCCCTTATTTTATTGGCTGTACTGGCTGGGTTTCCTTTATACCATTCCTTATGGTTAGTCTGTTTACTACTATTTCCTTGTGGACGGATCACACCTTTATATGCAGGTGTCATCGGATATGTAGAGTAGAGTATACCGCTGATCTGTTATTCGGCCTAGTGTTGGGTTATCACAAAAGAGATCTGGGTGACTACCGCTAGGCATGCTGGGATAGGGGTTAGCCTCGAGCCAGTAAAAGCTCTTGAGCTATAGTATACGGCCGAGTCAGAGCCGAGCATCGGCTCTGAACCCAAACAGCAAGAAGGAAGACGAGATCAAGGACAACAAACATGGAATGTTATGGTGAGTACATAACTTCTTTTTTTACAGGCTTGTTTTGAGCAGTTTAAATTTGAGTGTTTATACTTAAGTTAGATATTTAACTTAGGAGGCTGTTTTAGTCCGGTTTATGTAGAGTGCTTTTTCCCTTAGTGTGTGCGTGTTTCAATAATTCTCCTTAAGCTCTTCTTTTTTTTGAAGAGCCATTTTACTTAGTTGTTTCTCTTAAGCTAGCTCATTTAACTTAGAGGGCTGCTTAGCCTGTTTAAATTAGAGGGGTTTTCCCTTACCATGTGCATTAGTTAATTCCTGTTAAGTAAGTTGGTTGACTCACTTATTATGTGGTGGATTTGTCCTATTACCCAAGCTAGTTCTTTTAAGTTAGAGGGGTACTTAGCCCATTTAAATTAGAGGGCTTTTCCCTTAGTGTGTTTCCTATATACATAGTAGTTGTGGTGCTAACTTTTTTTTTTGCTGTTAACATGTCAAAACAGCCCAAAGATACTAAACCCTTTGGTTTACAAATGTTCAAAGTGCACTCAGAAAATGTCAATGATTGACGGTCGTACTGTGTATGTGTGTACTGCCTTGGAGCAGTAAACTTACAAGAATCTTGTGCCATTTGTTTAGCCACAGGGTTCTTCTTGGAAGGAAGAATAAGTTGATACTTAGAGGGTTATTGAAGACTTCCTTTTTAAAAACCATAGGAGAAGGTCAGAGTCCTACAAAACAGACCTCTTCCCCCCTTCGTCAAAATCTGAGAGATCAGGTAAAAGATCCTCTTCTACTTCATCAGAGGCTCAGTCTGAGCTGACTAAAAAGTTGACAAAAATTTCCTCATTGGACCCGAAACCTGTCGTGCCAGAGAAACCTTTCACCTTGGCTCCTTTAGTATCGGAACCATTGGTGTTTCAAGCTCAGAGCCAGTCCCCAGAACTGGAGCCGGTTTCTCCAACGTTGAGATCACCAATCATGCAAGCTTCAAGATCTCCTGCTCCCTCCTCTCGATCCACCAGGAGTCTTCCAGATGATGATGTGGATCGTGGGGTGTGGAGACGTTTGAGGACACTGGCACTAGCCAAATGTTTGTCTGAGCCAACCCAGAGGGTTTTGGAACTGACTAAGCCTACCCTGTCACCATCAATTCCTCCTCCGACCCAACTTTTCGACTTCGGAGCTGGAATGTATCGAGCTGATTGTAGTGAAACCGTCAAAACTGAGACCTGTCCCAGGATCTTAAGCCCCAACTTCCTTGGTGGCGTTTGAGTTAAAGGAGTCCAGGAGCCGATGCTCTCTGGTCGGGTCGGGGGGGGACACTCTGGACATTTGTTAGATCTGAACTTGCCTATTGGGGCTTCGGCATGGGTGAGCCTGGCTCCTACATCGGCCTCTGAGACAACCCCATTGGTGCTGGGGATACCTTCTGGTTCTTCGGAGCTGGGAGCTTCCTCGGATCATGGGCAGGGGGCCTTTGAGGTGATGAGGAGAGTGCTGTCCTCACAGACAGCTCCACTCTCTGGTCCAGTCATTCCTCCCCCAAAGGTACCAGTGTCCATCTAGGCACAAGTGCATCCACACAGACGTGGAGACCCATAGCCACAGAATGTCCCATTGGGGAACCCTTCTTTTCTGAAACCTCTCCAGAATACTCTTCTGAAGAGGTCCCTCATAACAGACTATGAAAGAGGAAGCATTTGGACTCCCCAGAGGAGTCAGTCACATCTGACACAGACCTTGAGTCAGAAGGGTCCCCACGGTCACCCTCTGAGGATGTCTCCTTTGCAGACATCCTAGAAATACTTAAGCAAAGTGGTGGCTGGAAGCCCATCAACCCTTCTGAGGAGGAGGAGTCTGTCTACCTGAAGGCTTCCACCTTTCGATGGACCTAGTTTGTCGAAAGGCGTGGGAGTCTCCAAACTCAGTGGAGCCTGTCCCTAGAGGCCAAATAAATTCATTTCATCCCCTGCTGACAAAACTTTCCTTATGAAAGGTGTCCCAGTAGATGCTATGGTGGTGGCGGTGGCCACCAAGAAGGAACTTTGAGACGTCCTCTTTTGTCCATCCTCCGAACAAATAGTCTTGTACGATGGACAGATATGGAAAGCAGCGCACCTTTTCTTCAGTGACCTTTGCACTCAGGTCCCTGAACTATCTGACTCATTTTACCAGATTGCAGAGAGATCTCCTGAAGGAGTTGGAGATGCTCTCCAGAGTTCAGTAGCTGCGGGAGTATCAGATAAAGTTTCCTCCCAGCTCTCCACCTTGAATTCAGTGATAAATGCCTCCATGAGACTCATTTCCTATGCAGCTGATGGAGCGAACAGGGCAGCAGGTTTAGGCATTTCCCTAAGGAGGTATTCCTGGATGTGCTTGTGTAGCTTTGTGGAGCCATTTAAGTCCTCCCTTGTTAACGTCCCCTTCGATAGCTCATCCATGTTTGGACGTAAAGTCAAAGACACCCTAACCAGGTGTGAAAAGGAAGAAAAAACTCTTTGCTGTAGGAGTCAGTTTTTCCCTACCTTCTAGACCTTATCCAAAAGGTCAAAAGGGAGGAAAATGTGGTTTTAAAAATCCCAGAGAGTTTATCAAGACATAAGAGGTGGTTCTTCCCTCAGGGGTAGAGGGGAAGCAATAATGGAAACCACCAGCCGCGCAGCAGAGGGGGTCCACAAAACTAGGGTGATGGGGAATCCTTCCTTGGCAAGCCCTTTCAGTGCTCCTGAAAGGAAGCCCGCCTGTCCATCTCTGGAGGCAGTCCGGGGTTGCTTATTTTTGTATCCAGAAGCCTGGATAAAAATAAAAGACAAATGGGTACAAAGCATCATCTCCAGAGGTTACTCCATACCCTTTTCCTTCCCTGCCTCACACACAAAAAACATCCCAGACATTCCACCTAGTCACAGGAAACAGGCAACCCTAGAAATACAGAAGTTGTTAGAAAAGTGTCATCCAAACAGTCCCCGCAGTCCAAATAGGATCAGGAACTTACTTGAGATTCTTTTTAGTTCCAAAGAAAATGGGACTAGAGACCCATCTTAGATCTCAGCAGGCTGAGCAAAGCAGTAATAAAATCAAAGTTCTGGATGGTAACACTGCAATCAGTACTCCCTTTTCTGGGAAAAGATGATTGGATGTGCTCTATAGACCTCCAGGATGTGTACTATCACATAAAAATGGACAAGTGATCCAGGAGTCATTTGTGTTTTTGGCTGGGAGCCAGTCACTACCAGTTTTGAGCTGTACCCTTTGGTCTCTCTACAGCCCCCCCCCAAGTGTTCATTAAATGTATGGCAGTAGTTACAGCTCACCTGAGACATCTAGGATTCCAAGTGTTTCCGTACCTAGACAACTGGCTCTTAACCGCCACCACTGAGCATCTACTAATAAAAACAAGAAACACCACAATGAAACTCCGCTCTTATTTAGGCATCACAATAAATTATGAAAAATCTGCCTTATTGCCATCTCAACATATTGTTTTGATAGGAACAGACTTAGATACTACAAAAATGATGGTAAAGCTTCCCCCAGAAAGAGTACAAGCCCTTCAACATCAGGCCGTAGACCTTCTTTTCAAGAGGAAAGTTCAAGCAAGAACAGTTCTAAAAGTGCTAGGCACCATGGCAGCAGCAATAAACGTAATTCCATTAGTGCGGCTGCAAAATAAATAAATATATATATATATATATATATATATATATATATATATATATATATATATATATATATATATACACACACACACACACACACACACACACACACACACATACATACTTTATTCAGCTGTTCTTACTGTAACTGCCTTAGTTTGCTGTTCTGTGTACTGTTATCTGTTCAGTTGCTCTTACTCTGCACTTATTACTGCTTGTTAGTAGCCTTCTAATTTATTGCCTTCTGCACTTGTTTTTAGTCATTTAATTTAATTGCATTTATTTAAACTGTATTTGCCATAATATTGCTACACACTCGTGTGCTAGCCTGCACTGCATTTGAATTGTATTTACTGCTGTTTTAGCTGCTTTTCTGTAAAAGAAATTCTAAGCTTGTTTACTGCCTTTTCTGTAACTAGTCTAGTCCAGATACAGATTTGCTGTATCCAGGACTGTTGGTAAGCTTCTGAGCCCCCCAAGCCTTTCTGTGTTGGAGGGAAGCCTTCTAGCTTGTCAGTGGGAGTGGTAAGTATGAGGAAGCCTCTGTACCACAAGAGGAGTGGTTCCTATCCCAGAAATTGTAGCTTATTGGCCGTTTGGGCAGTTTTTTCCCATCTCTTTCAACTTTCTGGTTTAAAAAGTCTGCATTTGCGCTTGTTTCCTGCCTTTCCTGTAACTAGTCTAGTCCGGGTACAGAGTTGCTGTATCCAGGACTGTTGGTAAGCTTCTGAGCCCCCCAAGCCTTTCTCTGTTGGAGGGAAGCCTTCTAGCTTATCAGTGTGAGTGGTAAGCACTAGGTACCCTATTATCTACCACAAGAGGAGTGGTTTCTGGCCCAGAAATTGTAGTTTATTGGCTGTTTGGGCAGTTTTTCCATCTCTTTCAACTTTCTGGATTAAAAGCCCACTTTTGCACTTGTTCCCCCCCTTTCCTGTAACTAGTCTAGTCCAGGTACAGATTTGCTGTATCCAGGACTGTTTGTAAGCCTCTGAGCCCCCAAAGCCTTTCTGTGTTGGAGGGAATCCTTCTTATAGGTTCATAGGTAGGTACTAGGCTATCTGCCCGAGGGCATTTATAAGCCTAGCCAGTGTGTGTCAGTTTTCGCCACCCCGTTAATTAACTGAGCCTCTGTCAAGAAGAGCCAATAAAGTGATCCCAGGGGTGTATTTTCTGTTACCTATCCACTCGTCAAGGTTTCTCTTGGAGTGTTAGTGAGGGGCTCTGCCTAATGTAGTTAGGAATTTTGTTCCAAAGCATGGGGAGTCTCTGTGACAGAAATCTATCCCTCCAGCATGTTCTATTTATTATTGTGACAAGGTTTAGCTCACTAGAGTGAGTGGCTCGCAGTGACTTGGATTTCTTTAGGTGGAGCATGTCCATCAATTCTGAGTTGGACATGGCTTTGTAAGTCAGGCAGAGATAACCCCTGAGTAAATGATATGCCACTGAGTACACTTGGAGTTTTTCCAGTCAGGCTGCATAGGACATATGTTTGAGGCCAATAATCCTCTTGGTGAGGTACCTTTGTGGTCTTTCCAGCTGTTGGAAGTGCCTTGTGAGGTACATCCCAAATGGGGCATTGTACTCTGATGGGTCTGATGAATGACTAGTAGAGGGGCACTATAACCTCTTTATTTCTAGATGCAAACCCTTTAGTAATTAGATGGGCTACATAGAAGGATTTCCTAACTACTTTGGCAATATGCTTGTCAAAGGAGAGATTACTATCTACCTGGTTCCCCAGATCTCTTATTACCTCTTCTGTATTAAGGGGGCTGCCACCTATGTGGTAATTCATGGGTGTTTTGTTTTTCCCAAACGGGATGACTATGCATTTTTTGGCATTTGGCTTGAGACCATGACTTTGACACCAGATGTCTATCTCAGTAAGGCCCTTTTGGAGAATGTCCGTGTCAGCCAGAGAGTCAGTTATGGCTCCCAGTTTGCAGTCATCAGTGAACTTGGTTAGCCATAGTCCTCCTGTGTTTGTCTGTACTTCTAAGAAGTATATGCTGAACAGTAGGGGTCCCAGGAACGAGCCTTGTGAGACACCACTTGTGACTCGTTTAGAATAGGACCTGGAGCCCGCTATTCTTACCATGTTGAATTCTGTCTGTAAGCCAGTTGGCAACCTATCTCGTGACATAAGGGTTTATGTTCAGGCTGTTATGTTTTTCTATAACTCCTGAGTGGGGAATGGTGTCAAAAGCCTTGACGAGGTCAAGGTAGGCTGTGTGAACCACCTTCCCCTCATCTATGGCCTTAGTGACGGTCTCGAAGAAGTCAACCAGGTTTAGTAGGCATAACCTGCCCTTAACAAAGCCAAACTGGGTCAGGTCAAGTGTTTGGAGGTTCCCAATGTCTTTGTTAATGGGTTCCATGATGATGCTCTCCATAGCCTTGCAGACCAGGCTAGTCAGGCTTATGGGGCGATAATTACCAGGGTCAGTTGTGGCCCCTTCTTTGTGGAGCGGAATAACTGTTGCTGTGTGCCATTCTATGGGCATGTAGCCTGTGGAGAGGCTGAGGTTGAACAGTGTGTTTAGGTGGGGGGGTTAGTTCATTCTGTAGTTCGTGCAAGATGCAGCCTGGGACACCAGCTGGCCCCATTGATGCTGTACTTTTGGCTTTTGAAAGGGCTGTTTTCACCTGTGCATCTGTGATTTCTGGGACACTACACTTTTCCGGTATTATTGTGGGCCCTTTTGGGGGTGAGAGGAGGGTGAAGTTTGCACTGAATCTATCTGCCAGGATGTTGGCAATATCAGTAGGTTCAGTATATTTTGTGCTATTTTGCACTAGCTCAGAGTATATTGGCAAGTTGCCACTTAGATTCTTGACATAGCTGAAGAAGGCTTTGTGGTTATCTTTCGAATCCTTGGCTATTTTTCTTTCAAAGTTAGCCTTGGATGATTTTATGAGGGACCTTAGTTTCTTACTGATACTGATCAGGGATGTCTTTCCTTCTTGGGATTTGTTTTTTTTCTGAACTAGTTTCCTCCTCCTATTGTATAGACTGTTTATGGCAGGGGTCCACCAGACTGGTTTCCTTCTCTTAGGGGAGTGAGTCTTGGTTTTGCTAGGGATGACATGATCCATGCATCCTTGTAGGTGCTCATAGAGTGCATTTGTAAAGGTTCCTGCATCTTGGACACTTATCCTTTAGCGTGGGGGCTGTGAAACTTACCACCTCTGTCTTAAGTAAGGTGAAGTTTGCTATAGAAAAGGTTTTCACTGTGGTTTCCTTGGTTGGGGGTGGTGATGTGGTGTGGACATCCAGAGTGATTAGTTTATGGTCTGATCTAACCAGTGATGGGTTGACCTGTGGTGCGGAACACCTGTCGCCCATGTTGGTGATGACCAGGTCCAATATTTTTTCACCTGTGGTAGGGGAGCTTTCCAGCTAATCCAGGGCATTTGAGTTGATAAATTCCAGGAAGCACTGGACTCCTGTGAGTTTGTACTTGGGTAGTTTTCCCAGTTAATGGTAGGGTAATTGAAATTGCCCAATATCAGGGTGTTTAGTAGGACCTTCATGTTTTCCAGTGTCTCCAGAAAGGCGGAGTGGTGGTCCTGGGTCATGGAGAGTGATCTGTAGCAGGCCACAATTTGCATTGCAGATTTGCCCAATGTTAGTTGCATATGGATGATCTCAGAGGTATCATGCTGCGCCACTAACCTGGAGGTGTTGGTATCCTTGATGAATATGGATACACCCCCTCCTTTTGTGTTTTGCCCAATGTTAGTTGCATATGGATGATCTCAGAGGTATCATGCTGCGCCACTAACCTGGAGGTGTTGGTATCCTTGATGAATATGGATACACCCCCTCCTTTTGTGTTTTGGTCCATGTTCTGTGGCCGAAATGTGTGGTATGAGTTGTAGCCTGGTAGTGCTGGGGTGCTCTGTGGAGCCTTGAACCAGGTTTCAGTTACTGTACAGATGTCAATGTTCTCCATACTGAGGAGTGCTTTGAGCGTATGCATTTTGAGATTTAAACTCCTGGTGTTGAATAGCATAACTCTCATTTTTATATTTGTGCTGTTTACGGAGGTGGGTTTGACTTTTGAGCCTTGCCTAAAAAAGGCACTATGGGGCAGCAAGAGCCTTGGCCAGTATTCAAAGCCTAGGACCCGAGTGCGTGCATTATGTGGCAGATCCTGGCTTCTAGCTGATCAGTGGGAGTGGTAAGTACTAGGTAGCCTATCTACCAAAAGGAGTGGGTTTTGGCCCAGAAATTGTAGTTTAATGACCATTTGGGCAGTTTTTCCATCACTTTCAACTTTCTGGTTTAAAAGCCTACATCTGCACTTGTTTCCCACCTTTCCTGTAACTAACCTAGTCCAGACACAGATTTGCTGTATCCAGGACTGTTTGTAAGCTTCTGAGCCATGCCAAAGTCTGCTCTTCAATTTTTCCCTTGGATCTGCTAGTTCTCGCCTCTCCTGCACTTTTACTAGCTTGTTAGTTTAGCACTTTACCAGACTTCTTGTAGCAATTATTGTAGTACACAAAAATGCTACCAGCACTAAACGTTCAAGGAAACAGCTGCAGTACTTTAGTGCCCACCCTCCAGGCATGTCTAAAGGTCAGTTCCCTGTGCTTTCTCCTATTAACCTGGTGAACTTGAGGCAATGTAGCAGCTGCCTCATGTACACTGACAACCCTCTCCTCTTACCCCCCAACACTCAGACTTGTGAGAGATTAACATATATCCAAATTCGAAGCCACACACTCTCCATCCAAGACCAGAATAGCTGGTCAAGAGGAGAAGGTCAACACTTGCACCACACTACATGGAACACATAGCCCTCCAGAACACACACCAGCATTGCCTTCACATAAAAAAACAAACCACATACCCACCTTCGTGGAGGCTCTCAATAAAAATCTATCCAAACAGCAGAGACCTCCAAGGCAGAAATGCACTCGACCACCACAACGCAACACTAATGAGACACATAACTCTCCTAAACAGTGTGCCACTCAACCAAAGCCCCTGAGGCAAAACAGCATGCCCAACACACTAGTCATAGGTGACTCAATAGTGAGGCACACTGATGTCCCACTCACTAGGTTGAATAAGGAGAAAGTAACAGTCAGCTGCCTGTCAGGCGCCAGGATCTGCCACATAATGCACGCACTCTGGTCCCTCAGCAACAGGTACAAATATGACTCTGTCATTGTACATGTGGGTGTGAATGACCTGAGACGTACCTCCCTGGACTACATGAAAAGAGATATGGAGGAGCACTCGATTTATGTAGCCCAGGCGGGTATGACCCTAGCCCTGAGCAGCATCCTACCATCACCCAGAATGATACCACAGTACAAGCAGAACATGATTGGCAGAACATGATTGGTTAAGTTTCTGGTGTCATTCTTAGGGGATCCAGTATCTGCCTGGGATGACATGATTGACAGACCTTGATGCTTTGCCAGAGATGGCCTGCATCTGTCACCCCTGGGCTTCTGGATACTGGCCAAGTCTCTTGCTACCCCTATAGTGCCTTTTTAGGCGGTGTTCCAAACAACAAATTACCACTGTAACAGCTACAAACAAATGCAATTTGAGGGTCATTCTGCTCAATACTAGAAGTCTAAATCTCAAAATGCACTCTCTCGAAGTACTCCTTAAAATGGAGAACATCGACATTTGTGCTGTAACAGAGACCTGGTTCAAGGCAGCAGAAAGCACTCCTGCACTACCCGGCAACAACTCATTCCACACCTTTAGGCCCCAGAACTTGGACCGAAGCTCCAAAGGTGGTGGCTTTTCCATATTCATAAAGGATGCATGCACCTCCAGACTGGCAACCCAACATAACGCATCTGAGATACTTCAGGTGCAGCTAACATTGGGTAAGACAGCAATTCAGGTTGTAGCCTGCTATAGGTCCCCAGCCATGTCCCGAGATTCACACACCACATTTCTAAGCACCCTGGAGAATATTAGGGGCCAACCTAACACTGTCATACTGGACGACTTCAACTACCCCTCCATTACCTGGAAAAACTACTTGTGTACCAATACACTTGCCCAATGCTTTCTGGACTTCATTAATTCCAATGCCCTGGACCAGCTCATTCTTACCCCCACTAGAGGTAGCAACATCCTTTACCTGGTCATTTCTAACATGGGTGACCGTTGCTCTATACCAATAGTCAACTCCTCCCTGGTTAGATCCGATCACAAGCTAATCACCTTGGAAATCAACAACCCTCCCACCCCCCAACAAAGGTAACCACCATGAAAAACTTCTCCAAAGCTAACTTTGGGCTCCTAAAAACAGAAGTGGCTAACTTCACGGCACCCATGCAAATGGAGAATAGTTGCATGATCGCCAAATCATACACCAGTGCACTGTACGAACACGTATACAAATGCATGGATCTCGCCATACCCAGTAGAACTAAGACACTCTTCTCAAAAAAAGGAAGCCAGTCTAGTGTTCCCCTGCCATAAATAAACTCTGCAACAGAAGGAGGAAACTGATGTGGAATAAGATGAAGTCCCAAGACTGGAAAAACTCCCTTAGCCTCAACAAAAGGTTGAGATCCCTCATCAAATCCTCTAAAGCTAGCTATGAAAACAGAATTGTAGCAGATACTAAAGACAACCACAATGCCTTCTATAGTTATGTAAAGAATCTCCATGGCAGTACCCAGATTTGCTCTGAGCTGCTGCACAATGGTACCTCCTATACCGAGACAATAGATATTGCAAATATACTGGTGGACAGATTCAGTGGTAGCTTTACCCCTCTCTCCCCCTCAAAGGACCAATCACAATACCAGTAGATTGCCAGGCACCCAGTATTACTGCTGCACAGGTTAAAACAGCACTGTCCAAGGCCAAGAATACAGCTTCTATGGGACCTGACAGTATCCCTGGCTGTGTTCTACATGAACTACAGAGTGAACTGGCACCTCACCTGTGTGCCCTGTTCAATCACAGCCTCATCTTAGGCTTTGTTCCTACTGAATGGTGCACTGCTACAGTCATCCCTGTCCAGAAAAGAGTGACTACAGACCCTGGGAACTATCGCCCCATTAGCCTGACGAGTCTGATATGCAAAGCTATGGAACGCATCATCATGAACCTAATAAACAAGGATATAGGGAATCTCCAAACTCTGGATCCTACGCAGTTTGGTTTTGTGAAGGGTAGATCATGCTGGCTCAACTTGGTCGACTTCTTTGAGTCAGTCACCAGAGCTGTGGATGAAGGTAAGGTGGTTCATACAGCTTACCTTGATCTGGCTGAGGCCTTTGATACCATTCCCCACTCAGGAATCATAGAAAAACTTACTAAGCTAGGCATCAACCCCTATATCACTAGGTGGGTTGCAAACTGGCTCTCAGAACCCACAGTGTGACAGTAGCTGACTCCAAGTCAGACTGTTGACCAGTCACAAGTGGAGTCCCACAGGGCTCAGTCCTGGGTCCTCTTCTGTTTGGTATCTATTTCTCTGAAGTCCAGGCCAACACGAAGGGATGCTGGCTGACAAAGTTCACAGATGATTGCAAGTTGGGAGCTATTAACTCCCCAAGTGATCACATCCTACATAAAGGCCTCAATGAGACCAATGGCTGGTGTCAGAACTATGGCCTTAAGCTCAATGCCAAAAAATGTGTCTTCATCCCCTATGGGAAAAAACCTGGTTCCCTTGAATTACCACATTGATGGTAGTCCACTGAAAACAGAAGATGTTATAAGAGATCTGGGAACACAGGTTGACAGCAACCTCTCTTTTGACCACCACGTTCCCACTGTGGTCAGAAAGTTCTATGTGGCACATCTCATTACTAAGGGTTTTGCATCCAGGAAGAAAGAGGTCATTGTCTCCCTCTACTCTTCCCTCATTAGGCCAATCATCAAGTGCAATGCCCCATTCGGCATGTACCTCACTAGACACCTGCAACAACAGGAGAAGCCGCAAAAGTACCTCATAAAGAGGATCCTAGGCCTTAAGCACTTGTCCTATATGGACAGACTCAAAAAACTCCAGCTATTCTCTGTCTCATATCGCCTACTTAAAGGTGTTCTCTGCTTGACTTATAAAGCCATGTCTGACCCAGCTCTGCTAGAAATGCTACATCTAAAGAAATCCCAATCCCTCTGCACCACACGGTCCAGAGACCTCAACCTCATTACCACAATCAGCAGAAAATGCTGGAGGGACAGGTTCATAACCCAGAAGACTGCCCATGCTATGGAACAGACTTCCCATACATGTCAAGCAGAGCACCTCACTGGCCCTTTTCGACAAAAATCTTGATGAGTGGATGGGAAATAGAAAATTCACCCTGGGGATCACTCCAGTGGCTGTACGCAACACAGACACTAGGATCTACGGTTGGGTGGCACGATGCCAAGGAAATCCTATGGGCTAGGCTTGTAAAAGGCTCTAGGGCCATTAGCTTAGTACACACCTATGAACCTATGAGAATTCCACAGTGGCTGCTGTTCACTCAGTGGTCCATGCAGGAACTAACCATGTCACACCGAATCATAACAAAATCTTGCAGAAAAGAGCTTCGTTGGTGGTTTAACTCCACTCATGTGACTTTAGGTCGACCCTTTGTTCTTCCACAGCCGTTAGCCATAATGGCCATAGATACTTCCTTGATAGGGGGTCATCATCAGGGAAGGACAGTCCAAGGCATTTGGCAAGATCATGAGGCCCACTTGCACATCAATGTCCTAGAGATGAGAGTGGTGCTTTTAGCGTTGCAGTTATTCCAAGATTCTCTTCCGCTGGGAAGCATTGCAGTACAAGCAGACAATGTCTGTGGTTTGGTATATAAACAAATGAGGAACCAGATCTTACCCCCCTTTGCCGGGAGGCTGTGAGAGTATGGCATTGGTTAACTTCATCCCAATGCTTTCTGATAGCAACACACATCCAGGGAAATTCCAAAATAACAGACAAACTCAGCAGGTCAATTCTGATGCCTCAGTGAGTTTCTGAAAATGGGGCCAGTCTTGCTGCAACCTTTTTGCCATATCCATGAATGCCAAGTGCAGCAGCTACTGTGCCCTAATCCCCCCTCTGGGGGAATCAACAAGGGATGCACTTGTACACGGTTGGCCCTCGGGTTGTCTCTATTATAGGTTAGTACTAGGCTAACTGCCCTTGTGGGTCATTTTAAGCATATCCAATTACCCCATGTGAGAATCGAACCCTACACCTTGTGTCTACAAGGAAAACACTTTAACCATTTTGCCAATCTCTCTATGCTTTCCTTCCCTTCCCGTTGATACCCAAAGTTCTCCAGAAAGCCAGCATTTTGGGAGGACCTTAATACTTGTCACTCCTTACTGTCCTCTTCAAATCTGGTTCCCCTTCCTTTGGCCTCATCTTCAGGAGGAGACTTGGATTCTGGACCCAGTTCCAAATCTTCTGACTTATCCGTCAGGAATGCCCCATCCATCTCTTCAAACTCTGAAGTTGACAACCTGGCTGCTCCGATTCCAAGCATAGCCAGGCTACCTGACCTTTTCCCCTTCAGTGTAACATATCTTGATTTCTTCTCATAAGGCTTTGACGAGAAAATTGTATATCAGCAAATGAAAGAGATTTTCCTCCTTGACCTTGGAAAATCATATTGACCCTTTCTCTGCCCCTGTATCTTCCATACTGGAATTCTCAGTAAAACTATTTCATGGTGGGGCAGCTGCAGCTACTATTCCAGTTCAGCTAGCAGTGATCTCAAGTTTCCATATAGGTGAAGCAGGGCCTAACGTGATGTCGTACAGACTTTAAGCCTTCTTGAGGGGTACCATTCTATTAAGGCCAACCATCAAACCACCTATAAGACCATGGAACCTGAATTTCACGTTATATTGTACGTTTCTCACCCCCTTTGAACCTGCATCATCCTGTGATATCAAGTTTTTAACCTGGAATACAATTCTTTTAATAGCTATCACTTCAGCTGGAAAGTTTAGGAGTTACAAGCATTGTCTTTCAAACCCCCCTATATGCTGTTTCACAAAGACATTGTGTCTCTTCAAGCAAATCTGTCTTTTCTACCAAAAGCATGTTCAGAATCAAACCAATCCATAGACTTACCAGTTTTCTTCCCAAATTATGGTAATAAGGCAGAATATATGCTACATCAACTAGATGTACATAGACAATTACGTTTCTACTTTCATAGAATGAAGGACTTTAGAAAGACTGTCCAATTGTTTGTGCCCTCTTCAGACTGCAAAAAAAATGCTCCAGTTACTAAGACCAGTCTATCCAGATGGCTGTCAGGTTGTATTGCATTCACCTACAAATCGCAGAACAAACAACTTCCCAACAAAGTAAGAGTTTATTCTACCAGTGCTATTTCTACATCTTCCTCCTTTTGGGCTAAACTGCCAATTGATACCATTTGTGCTGCAGAACATGGGCAACACCTCATACCTTTATTACTCATTACAAAGTTGATTTGACCTCCAGGGGCAGGGCCTCATTTGGGTCCACTGTTCTGAAGAATATTCTCCTTTGAGCCACCCAAGAAAGATGGTGCTAGAGATGCTTTCCCAACCAGTACAGAATGAAGGTGACATAGGACAACATCACATAAAGAAGTTATGTACTCATCATAATGTTCCATGTGTGTTGTCCATCTCACCTTCATTCTTACATCCCACACTCCTTTAGCTCCTGGAGGACCGAGAGTATTCATTTGGCGACTAATATTCTATGACCCTCTTCTTGCCTATTAAAGTAGTAAACTTTTATATGCTTATATTATTATTATACCAGCAAACAAGATCTGGAGAGTTTCCTAGAGCATCATGAGATAGCATGTAAGCCACAAGCTAGTTGAAGACCTAGAGCTTTTGTATAAGGCCGAGTCGGAACTGAAGATCAGTTCCAAACCCAACCATTACAGAATGAAGGCAAGATGGACAACACACATTGAACGTTATGGTGAGTACATAACTTTTTTTTTTACACTATGTTGACCAGGTTAGCTCCACTAGGCCAATGGTCTGTTTTCAGGAGAGACCTGAGATGGTATATATATTGGCCAGGGTACTCTGGAGTTTTCCATACTTTTTTTTGGTTGAATAGCTGGAGGGCCTTGACCAGAAGGAAGTGAAATGGAAGAGGAGGAGTTGGACAAAGAACATGTGCAACATTATGAAGAGATGAGTCTGGAAAGAAAAACTGAGGTGGATGGTGAATTTGAGTGATCTTACTGGTGAAATAGCTACAAATAGGGAAGATTGTTTCAAATTATTATGGAAGTTCATAAAGGTGGATTGGAGAGCGAGGTTTTGTGAATGATTGACAAGGAGGAGCCTGAAGATGATGTTGGCTGGTCAGACAATATCTCAGGTTGCATATTTGATAATGTGGAGACATTGGCAGTGGAAGACTTTGCTCTAGGGTATACAGAGATGTTGTTGCTGTCTTTCGACTTTTCCCGGTTAGAGGTCACCACAGCGGAACTCCAGTCCACTAATGATTGGCAGTAGATTTTTACGTACCGAGTTGCCAGCTCTGACGCCCAACCTTCAACGGAGGTACGCCCATTCATGCATGTCTCCACACAGAAGACGCTTTAGCTGAGAATCGAACAGGACAACGTCTTACTGTGAGGTGACAACGCTACCGCAGCACCACAACCACAGTATGTATACAGAGATGTTGTAAAGAAAACAAAAAATGAATGTTTGTGAAGCCAGAAGGATACTAATAAGATAACTGTGAGTAATCAAGTTTTGCTATGCAGTGGGCTTTGCTAAAGGGTGGAAAAAGGACAGACTGTTAAAATGCCTGTAAAACCTGAAAAAAATTATTTTTTTAAGCTAAATCCTTCTGTACTTTAAGGACAGTGTGTGACTGAGTTTGATGTGTATGACAGAAAATGTTATGATTCTGGGATGGGAAATTTTGGCTTGGTAAGATAACTGGGATGGAAATGTAATGCATTTACCTAGTTTTGTCATTATAAATAGAAGGAAGAGTATGGTGAAATACTGAAGCCAACCAAAAATGTGTTTTCACAGTGGCATGGGTATCATTTGATAGATTAACGTCCCAAACGCAACTGGAATTAATGTAGGGAACTGAGACATGAGGTCAACAGTTTTGAAATGTTAAGTAATTGAAGTGGAAGTAAAATTATTTTTGGTTTGACTGTGACATATAGAAGTGGAATATAATACTGGGAAAAGGGGTGATATATCTGAAAGTGAGATTGAGGGGAGTATGATTATGCCTAATAAAAAGGGAATATGGTAAAGGATATGGAAGGGGAGGGAAGAAATACGTTGTAGAGGTGAAAAACAAATTTGAGAATTTGGATTATGAAGAAGGTGAAGGGATGAGGAAGAGGTTCTACAGAAGGAGGCTATTGGAAAAAGTAAGAAAAGGAAAATAGTTCCAAAAAGGGATAGTATTAGAATTGTAACTTTAAATGTTGGGATAGTATTAGGATTGTATCTTTAAAAGTCAGTTATTGAAAAATGTAGATTAAATGTTATTGCATGTTGCGGAAAACAAAAGTGTGATGTAATTTGTTTATTGGTTATTAGATTTATTAATATTGTAAAGAGAACGTGTAGAAGTGATCTGGGAAGAAATGTATGGAATTTTGAAGATAAATGTTTGGGATGGCTGCAATGAAAAAAACTGAAGTGAAACTGACTGCTGTGGTAAAACCTGGCAGACAAATCATGTGTGATTTTACAGATAATATAAAAATGTGGAGGTTGTATTTAATAGGGAATTTTAATTGTAACTGGAGAAAAGTGGTAGGGAAAATCGAATGCAGAAAAGTTAGGCTTATTACAGATAGGAAAAGGGTTTATACTTAGAGGAAACATAGCTAGAAATATATAAATACAGAAATAGGCTGTATTCATTTCTGGAAAGATAAGAGAGATTATTCATGATGTATAACTTATAGAATCTTATGTCTGGTTTCAAATTTGGGGGATCACATAGAAGAAGGAAAGGGGAATAAGATTAATTGGAGAATTAATGAAAAGTGGTTTAGGGAAGAAATTGAAGCATTATGGAAATATGTCAGTGATGTAGTTTTATAGAACATTGATGGAATGTTTTCAAAAAAATACAAAAGGGCATATATAAGATTGGGGAAATGTTTTGAAGAAAGAAAATTGGATTTATTAAGACAACATTATAGTTTTGGGGGAGAAAAAGAAAGATGGTAAAAGGTGGTAAAATAAATGTATAGTGCAAATGTGAAAAAGATTAATAATAGTATGATATATTAGCAGATGCCGTTACTGCCATGAAAAGGAGAGACAGTTTTTCCCCATTCTGGAAAAATTGAAGTATGAGGAAGACAGGATGAACAGTATTTTGCATCAAGGATATTATGACTGAAGTAGATAAATATGTTAAGGAACTATATAGAAAGTGTGGAATAGAGGGAAAGGATGTGTGGAAGGTTACAGCATTTCATAGGTTCATAGCTAGGTACTAGGCTATCGGCCCAAGGGCCTAAGTAAGCCTGGCCAACAAGGTTCCCTGGCTTACGCCACCCAAGAAAGTTAATTTCCTGTGCCCCTGTCGAGGAGAGCCACAGAAGTGATCTGCGGGGTGTATTTCATATTTCCCATCCACTGATCAAGATTTTTCTTGAAGAGTGCTAATGAGGAACTTTGCTTGACATAGATGGGGAGCTTATTCCGGAGTATAGGAAATCGCTGGGACAGGAATCTATCCCTCCAGCATGTCCTGTTTATTGTGGTGACAAGGTTTAGGTCCCTAGAATGTGTAGCTTGGAGGGATTGGGATTTCTGTACATATGTAGCATGTCCAACAGCTCTGGGTTTAACATAGCTTTATATGTTAGGCAGAGATCTCCTCGGAGTAGACGATATGCTACAGAATAAAGCTGGAGTTTTTTTGAGACTGTCAGTGTAGGGCATCTGTTTGAGGCCAGTAATCCTCTTTGTGAGGTACTACTTTGGCCTTTCCACCTGCTGCAGATGTCTTGTGAGATACATTGCAAAAGGGGCGTTGTACTCTATAATGGGTCTAATGAGTACCGAGTAGAGGGGAACAGTGACCTTTTTTTCCTGGATGAGAGAACCCTTTTGTGATGAGGTGTGCCACATAGAAGGATTTCCTGACTACTGTGGCAATGTGATTATCAAAGGGGGGAATACTGTCTACCTGGGTCCCAAGGTCTCCTATCACACATTCAGTGTTAAGTAGACTGCCGTTTATGTGGTAGTTCATGGGTACAGAGTTTTTACCAAAGGGGACCACAATGCACTTTTTGACATTGTGCTTGAGGCCATGCCTCTGACACCAGTCATTTGCCTCAGTGAGGCCCTTCTGTAGGATGTCCACATCATTTGAGGACTCTACTATGGCTCCTAGTTTGCAGTCATCTGCGAACTTTGTTAGCCAGAGGCCTTCTGTGTTAGCCTGTACTTCAGAGAAGTAGATACCAAACAGGAGAGATCCCAGGACTGAACCCTGTGGTACTCCACTTGTCACTGGTTTGAAGTTAGATTTGGAGTCTGAAACTTTTACAGTGTGGGTTCTGTCAGTGAGCCAGTTGGCAACCCATCTTGTGACATAGGGATTTATACCTGGTTTAGTGAGTTTAGCTATAATTCCAGAATGGGGGATGGTGTCGAATGCCTTGGTGAGGTCAAGATAGGCTGTGTGAACCACCTTACCCTCGTCTACGGCTTTGGTGACTGCCTCAAAGAAGTCGATCAGGTTCAGAAGGCATGATCTGCCTTTTACAAACCCGAACTGGGTGGAGTCCAGAGTTTGGAGGTTACCAATGTCTTTGTTTGAGTTCCATGACCTTGCAGATCAGGCTTAATAGGGCAATAGTTCCCAGGATCAGTGGTGGCTCCCCCTTTATGGAGTGGGATAACTGTTGCTGTGTGCCATTCAGTGGGCACAAAGCCTGATGTGAGACTATGATTGAACATGGTGCTTAGGTGGAGAGCCAGTTCATTCTGAAATTCATGTAAAACGCAGCCTGGAATGTTGTCTGGTCCCATGGATGCTTTGTTTTTAGAGAGTGTAGCATTTACCTGCATAGATGTGATTACAGGGACTCTGCATTCTTCCTGTATAGATATGGACCCTTTAGGGGTGAGAGGGGGGTAAAGTTAGCACTGAACCTGTCTGCCAGGATATTGGCAATATCAGTTGGTTCTGTAATATTTGTGCCGTTGTGCTGTAACTCAGCAGATCTGGGTGTTACCATTGAGATTCTTGACATAGCTATTAGAATGCTTTGTAGTTGCCCTCAGAATCAGTGGTGATTTTCTTTTCATAGCTAGCTTTGCAGGATCTTATAAGGGATCTCAGCTTCTTATGAGGCTGAACAGGGAGCTCCTCCACTCATGGAATTTTACTTTCTTTTGCAACAGTTTCTTCCTTCTGTTGTAGAGTTTGTTTATGGCAGGGGACCACCAGATCGGCTTCCTTTTTTGGAGGATAGCATCTTGGCTCTGTTTGGGATAGCACGATCCATGCACTTGTGTAAGTGCTTATAGAGTGCATTTTTGTAGGTTCAGCAGTCGCAACTGTATTGTCCATCTGCATGGGTGTCATGAAGTTTGCCACTTATGTCTTAAGAAGCATGAAGTTGGCTTTGGAGATTTTTTACCATGGTTTCCTTAATGGTGGGTGGGGGCAGGATGCAGATATCTAGGGTAATTAGCCTATGGTCGGATCTGACCAACGAGGAGTTGACTTCAGGTGTGGAACACCAGTCACTCATGTTGGTAATGACTAGTAGTTGATCCAGGGCATTGGAATTTATGAATTCCAGAAAGCGTTGAGCGAAGGAGTTGGTACATGAGTAGTTTTCCCAGTTAATGGTGGGGTAGTTGAAATCGCCCATTATTAGGGTGTTTGGTTGAACTTTAATATTTTCCAATATGTCAGGAAAAGAGGAGTGGGAATCCTGGGGCATGGTGGGGAATCTGTAGCAAGCTACAATTTGGATTGCAGTTTTGTCCAGAGTTGGTTGCACTTGGATAACCTCGGATGCGTTATGCTGCACAACTAGCCTGGAGGTGTGGATATCCTTAATGAATATGGACACACCTTCGCCTTTGGTGTTCTGGTCCAGGTTAGATGGCCAAAAAGTGTGGTATGAGTTATAGCCTGGTAATGCAGGGGTGCCCTTTAGAGCTTGAACCAGGTCTCAGTTACTATACAGATATCGATGTTCTCTATTTTAAGGAGTGTCTCGAGGGAGTGCATTTTGAGAGTTAGACTTTTAGCATTGAGTAGCATTACCCTCAGTTTTTGCTTGCCTGTTCCTGTTATGGTGGTGAATTTGTCATTTGAACCTTACCTAAAAAAGGCACTATAGGGGCAGCAGCAGCCTTAGCCAGTATTTGAAATCCCAGGGACGACAGGTGCAGGCCATCTCTGGCAAAGCATCATGGTCTTTTGACCATGTCATCCCAGACAGACAGATACTGGATCCACTCAGAATGACACCAGAAGCTTAGCCAATTGTTGAAGTCAATCATTTTGTCCTTGTACTGCGGTATCATTCTGGGCAATGGCAGGATGCTACTCAGGGCTAGGGTCATACCTGCCTGGGCTACAAGATCAGAGAGCTCTTCTATGTCTCTTTTCATGTAGTCCAGGGAGGTACATCTCATGTTTTTCACATCAACATGGGCAATGACTGAGCCATATTTGTACTTGTAGAGTGATCTGAGTGTGTGGGTTATGTGGTGGAGCTTGGCACCTGACAGGCAGCTGATAGTAACCTTCTCCTTGTTTAGCCTAGTGAGTGGGACATCAGTTTTCCTGACTATAGAGTCGCCTATAACTAGTGTGTTGGGTACATTGGTTTGCCTTATGGGCTGTGATTTATTGGCACACTGAGTCTGTGGGCTATGTGTCATTTGGGTTGTGTTGGGGGGTGGAGGTTGCTTGCGTTTCTGCTTTGGAGGTCTCTGTTGCTTGAGCAGATTATTGAGAGCCTCAGTGAATGGTTTTGTGTTTCTATGTGTGGATTTTGGTGGTGTAGGTTTAGTGGTACTGTGTGATGTGTGGTGTGGTGCAAGTGTTTACCTTTTCCTCTTGACTGTCAAGTTCAGTCTTGGTTGGAGAGAGCTTTACCTCCATTTTGGCTAGATAAGTGTATCTCTCACAGGTTGTGGTGTTGGGTGGTAGGAGGAGAAGGTTGTCTGTGTAAATGAGGCAATTGCTACATTGCCACAAGATGCCCAGATTCATCAGATAGACAGGAGAGAACACTAGGGGCTGACCCTTGGACATGCCTGAATAAAATCTACTTTCCTCTGGACAAGTGAGGAAACTGAGTATAAGTGCTGTTTTCTCTAAGCAGGTGAGGAAAGTAAGTACAAAAACTGTTTTCCTCTAGGTAAGGAAGGAAGGTTGAGTGCTGTAGTAATTTGTAGCTTATTTAGTGCTAACAACAAGTTCTGAACAAGTGCTGAACACGAATAAGCAAATTCAAGTGCTAAAACTAAGAACTGTACCTGGATCTTGTGGTAGATAGGCTACCTAGTGCTTGCCACTCCCACTGATAAGCCAGAATTCTTCCCTCCAATACAGAAAGGCTTGGGGGGGCTTAGAAGCTTACAAACAGTCTTGGATACAGCAAATCTGTATCTAGACTAAACTAGTTACAGAAAAGGTGGGAAACAAGTGCAAATGCAGGCTTTTAAACCAGAAAGTTGAAAGAGATGGAACAACTGCCCAAACGGTCAATAAACTACAATTTCTGGGCCAGAAACCACTCTTGTGGTAAATAGGCTACCTAGTGCTTACCACTTCCACTGATGAGCTAGAAGGCTTCCCTCCAACACAGAAAGGCTTGGGGGGCTCAGAAGCTTACAAGCAGTCCTGGATACAGCAAATCTGTATCTGGACTTGACTAGTTACAGCAAAGGCAGGAAACAAGCTTAGAAATTTTTTTTGTAAAGTGGAAAGGGAGAAAGGAAAAATGGAAGATGATTCAAAATTAAGGACCTAAGTGGCTTGCCCTTCACAAATATTCTCTCCGTATTAAGTAGAGTGAGCTAGTGACACTAGACTGGAATAGAGCTGGGATACAGCTGAACAGATGGGACTGGTAGGAGTGTCTAAGTCAAAATATGATCTCACTGTACTCATTTGAGTGAGCAAATGAGATAGACCCAGGAGGAGTGTTCAAACACAAATTTACAGGAGGGGCGGGCAATTCCAAAGCCACCAAGATTAATACCAGAACAAGAACAGGGCAGGAAACTAACTGCCGAGACAGAGAGACCACAGTATTCTATGAAACAAATAGAAAAATATATAACTAGTAAAAAACACAAATGGAAAAACGGAGAATGAATTTGTGGTTACTAGAAAAATATATAACTACAGAGAGACACAGACCACAATATTCAATGAAACAATTAAATACACAGAAAAATAAAATGTAGTGCAATCTTAACACTGCAAGTTTGTACTTGACTCGGCTAGGAATGCAGTTGATTGTAGGTATGTAGCAGAAGCCAAGCAACTCAGATTTGAAAAATGTGTTGTTGAAATTATGTATAAAAGAATAGTGTCTGCATGTAATGATGTTTTTCAAAATATTAAAAGAATGAGTACTACTGATCCAGATGGAATAGCATATGAATTTTATGAAGAAATTAATGATAAAAAACAGTTATGAAAAATATGTGAGGGTATAGTGAAATTTAATTATAAAAAGGTGATAGTTGACAAGGGTATAGTTGACAAACTCAATGAAATTTGAAATTGGATGCCTTTAATTAATACAGATTATAACATTTTTGAGAATTTTTCAGAAGATATTGAGAAAATTATAATGGAATTGATAGAGGAAAGAATCTGTGGAATTAAAGATGAGTATTACAGATTTATTGATTATTGTAAAGGAAGTAAATGCTTTTAAGGGAAAATAAAGCAAATGGTAGGGGTGGCAGTTTGTTATACAGAAGGCTTATGATTCTGTTGATTGAAGGCAAATAAATATTGAGAGGATATGTCATGGCAAACAACTTTGTAAGGATGATACCATTTATGAAAATTCACGTTAAGAGTATTAATAAATGGATGGTTTAGTAATGAAGATTCAGTAGAGAAGAGGGGTCAAGTAAGGATACACTAGTGTTTTGTTTGCTTTGGTCATGAATGCTATAATAGATAATGCTAAAGAGAGAGTTGGGGGAAATTCTTTGAAGTTGTATGAAGAAATAAAATTGGTATTATGCCTTACATGGATAATTTATTTTATCCAGTCTTTTCCATTCCCTGTTATTAATGTATTATTGAATAGAATTGCTCTACAGGAGTAAAGCACAGTTGACAGTTAATATGGACAAGTGTAATGGATTTGGTGAGATTGTTGAACTATATTTTTCCAAGATATAAGTACATTTATTAGGAATAAAGTTGGGGTGTAGGTTTGATTGAAAGACAATGTATGGAAGTTATGCAGGATATTAAATATAGGTGGAAATATTTTAATTACTCCTTTTTTTCAATAGAGTATACTTAATATGTGTATATTGTTTGGGGAATTAGGATATTTGGGTTTAGTCCATTTTCTAGGAAACGAGAAAATGTTCGTTTTTCTTTTCTTTGGACTTCGAGACATGCACTTTACTGTAAGATAATGGATTTTTAAGACCTAACCCACCATCCAACTTTATTTTTTGCATCTTTGTATATGTATTGGATAGTGGTGAAAAGTCATGTACATAAAGATTGCATTGGGCAGACTCTGTGGAAAAGTATAAAGTATAAAGTATTATTTCAGGAGGAGGTGAAAGCTTATTGTGAAATACTGAAGAGTTGGGACTTAAAGTGGAATGAAAGTAAAATGACTAGAAAGACTGGTAAGCGAGGATTATGGAGAGGTTTTATTGTGTAAATCCTTCAGAAAATGGAGAGAAATAAAAAAAGACTATAAAATGTAGACAAGAAGTGTTTAAGAATGATCTAGAATTTTTGTAGAGACTTGTGTTAAATTGCCAATGAAGGCAATAATTAAATAAAAGCAAGAGGAAGGTAAAGTGTTTAATGTGTGCTATGTGGAGGAAACTGTGGAACATTTTATTATATATTGTGTAAGGATCAAGCAAATTTGGAGACTGTTACAAAGTATTAAAAATTTAATTAATGAAATAAATATAGATATGGTTATTTAGAGGCTGTGTGAAAAAATAGTGAAAGAAAATGTTAATGTGATGGATACATTAGTTATAGGTATAATTTGTGTTGAACATAAGCTGTAAAGAATTATTTTAAATAAAATTTGAGATGCACGTATCCATTTTAAATAAGACATATTGTGATGAGATAAAGGGTGTATCTTTTCCTTGTACAGGGGGATGAAATATTTTTTATGCTTATTTTTAAGTTGAATTTTGTAGTAACTATTTTAGTTTATATGAATTGCCTAATAATAAAGTTGTTAGTAGAAAGACTGTTATGTACATGAAGCATGTATATATAAAGTCCCCTAATCTTTTCATCAAGTGACATGGGATCTTTAACATCCACTAACTTGGGCATGATATGGATGGTTAACAGACAACACTGCTTTGCAAATGATGATCTGCACCTGCCTCGCCTAGGCTTCTGAATATTGACTAAAACTTTATTCCCCTCCTTACAGACTTTTTAGGCAATGCCAAATTGACAAACCTACTAACATAGCAAGTAAAACCCAAATAAAACTAAAGGTGTTTCTGGTCAATGCCAGATGCCTAAACAAGAAACTCCACACTCTACAAGTTCTCCTCACTGAAAAATATAGACATCTGTGCCATTACTGAAACATGGTTTAAATCTGCAGAAAGTACCTCAACAGTGCAAAAGCTTAAGTGATTTCCACACATTTAGACCATTAACTGCATGGTCAGGATCAAAAGGTCTCAATCTGTGTTAGCAACAAGCATAATTCTATATTGGTTAAACGAGATGATGCCCTGGAATTGATCCATGTGCAAATCATCATTGACAAAGCCCCACATACAATATCCTAGCAAGCTATAGGTCACCCTCTATGTCCTTAGAATCTCATGGCTTGTACCTAGACCTACTGGAGACACTCATCAAACCAAATACCCTATTCATGGGAGACTTTAACTACCCCTCTATAGACTGGGAAACATACACTGCCTCATACTCACAGGCACAATTCCTGTAATTTATTAACACACACACCCTTGACCAGATAGTGTGCACACCCACCAGAGGTTTAAACATACTGGACCTGGAACTCACAATATGTGGGAGTACTGCAACCCCCATGTCATGTCCTCACTGGTGAGGTCAGACCACAAAACTGTCTACTTCAAAATAAAAATCAAGTATATAACCCCAGCAAACCCTGTAACAGCTATGAACTTTTCCAAAGCAAAGTACACCCTATTAAGCAATAGTTTATCAAAATTCAGTGCCCCTATCAACCCAGAGTTCACAACAACCCATGTGGAATTAACAGAGACCCTGTATAACCATGTAAATAGCTGTATAGAGGCTTTTGTACCTGCTAGACATAAGCCCAAAACAAACTCAAAACAACCACAGTGGTAGAATATTAACCTTACTATGGTATATAACAAAAAAGAAAAAGTCATGGCTAAAATCAGGAAGAGAAACTATAATGATAGATGCTGTCTAATTACATTAAACAAGGAAGACAACTTAAGTCTGACAAGGCCAATTATGTGGTCAAGATAACCAGAAGGCTTTGTCCATATGTATGTCTGAAACAGGCTAAAGACAATCACAAGCCTTTCTACAACTATGTCCAAAACCTCAAAGGCAACACACATCTGTATGCTGAACTGGTGGTCAGTGGTGCCACCTTCACTGAGTAGTAAAACATAGTGAATTTGCTGGCTTACAAATTTGGCTCAAACTTCATACCCCTCCCCTCCTGCCTCCCTCCATGAAATACCTACTAACATAACCCCCTAGTACTAAGAGGATGTAGGTCCTGGCAGTGATTGCTGTGGTCAAAAACAGATTCAATGAGCTTCAACAATATCCAAGAATGCCTTCTAAATAGCTGGAAATGTGGCTTATCAAGGACCAGTTAAGGTACTTTTCAACTAAGGCGTTAAAATAGGTTTTGTACCATGAAAATGGCAGACTGCAACTGTTATCCCAATTTCACAAGGGTGGACCATCAACCAACCCTGAAAAGTACAGAACTATGAGTCTGACTAGTCTAACATGCAAAGCCATGGAATTAATTATTGTGGAAATGATTATAGATGTAGCAGCCTTCTGATGATAGACCCAACCCATTTTGACTTTGTCAAGGGAAGATCATGCCTAGTACTCCTTTTCAGCTTTGCATAGTTCATCAAGGAAATGGCTGAGGGAGCAGTGGTGTTATACTGCCTACCTGGACTTGGCTAAGTTGTCCGATACAATACCCCACTCTGGGTATAGTTGACAAACTCAATGAACTGGGCATAAACCCCTATATAACTCGCTGGATTGTCAGCTGACTCATAGAACCCAGGAAGGCAGGATTGGTGGGATCATTCCTATTTGACTTCTACTTCTTGTTAGTAAGGGCTAATGTCAAGGGCCTTTGGCTGACAAGTTTGTAGATGACTGGAAATTGTGAGCTATCATAGATTCCCCCCATGACACAAACATCTTACAGAGGAGGGTCTAGCAGATTTAGATGACTGGTGCCAAAGTCATGGACTAAAACTCGATGCCAAAAAATGCATTATAGTGCCTTTTGGGAAAATTGACACCTAGGCTAATTACTCCATTGATATACCACCCGTAAGAGCAGTCCTAGTAGTTTGGAATCTGGGAGCATATATAGAGAGTAATCTGGCCTTTAACCAACACGCTGTCAAGGTAGTAAGAAAATCACTCTGTCACCTTGTAAGTAAGGGCATGGTGTCCAGGTCCAAGGACGTCAGTGTCACTTTTCAGCCCTTACTAGACCAATCAAGTGCAATGCCTCCTTCTGCATGTACCTGACCAAACATATGCAACAACCTGAATTGGCCAGAAAGGTACCTTACCATGAGAATCTACATTGACCTCTATGGATCACCTTAAAACCCTAGCTCTGTAGTCTTGTCTCCTAAAAGTTTCTAAGAGGTTGTCTATGCCTGGCATAAAAGACAATCTTGGATCCGGCTCTGATGAACTTTTTGTACATCCACAAAATGAACAGCATCAGAACCAAAGATTTAAAATTTGCTTGTGACATAAGACATGTTGGAGAGACATGTGTGTCTCAGGATCCCACATTCTGGGTCAGGCTCCTAGTCCATGTGAAGTAGAGTCCATCCCTAACCCTATTTAAGTATAACCTTGACCAGTGGATGGAAAATAGGAAATTCACCCCATGTCTGACCCCCCCCATGTTTCTGACAGAAAAATGGAGACAGCAAATTTACTAACATGCCCTATTCCTAATAAACGCCCATGATACATAAGTGGTTTGAATTGTGTTGCACAACTGGGCTTATAAAGGCCCTGGTAGTCAGCCTATTATATAACCATGTATGATAGGACCTCGGTTTTGCATACCATTCAAAGGAATGCAGCACCCCCCCGCTATGCTGCACTGGAATATCAGTATATTGGAAAAATTAACCTAGCCACCCAGTGTGAAAATAGACCAAAGGTGAGTGCATTACTTGTACTACTGACAATTGCATGATGTGGAGTACAGTTGAAATCCTTTGACAGATTGAGCTAAACAACTCCCACACTAATCATTAAGTCCATTACCCTGCTGGCTGAGTCATAAAAATCAACTAAGTTGGTAGAAGTGAACCTATTTTAGGTCAACTCATGCTGTGACAAGTCACACACTGCCCACATTTTGCCATCTGCCTTCATGACTATTAGAAGGCATCTTTCAAAATTCTTAAACAACAGAGGAGTCAAACTGATCAGTTTGGAATTCCTTATCTTTTCAGCTGCACCCCCCTCCCCCTTATAGTTTGGTATAGCATGAGTCATTATTAATCTCTCTGGTACAAAACTAGTAGTTACTAATAGAATGAAGAGAATGGTAAAGCAAGATTTGATCCGCACTGCTGTAGTAGTAAAAAGCATACTGGAATGTAGTCTAAACCTGGGCTGCTGACAATCCTAATTCTAGATGTTGATTCTAATATTTATTCAGTAAATATTGGGGCTTCAGTAGCAGGGCTATCACATGGATAATAAATCAGATTGAGATATAACTTGTTTACCTATGCTGGTGAAGTACTGCTTAAAGTTATTAGCCATTTCTAATCCTTTATATATAAGTTTACCATCATATAATGTTCCAGTTCTATTTGGCTTCCTTGTGTTCCTATTATTCATGTAAGAAAATCATTTTTTATTTCTTACTATTTTCACTTTCACAGAGCATCTGCTCATAATTTGCTTTAGCTGATTTTAAGGGTTTTTAACTTTTTACTGGCATGATTGTAAGTCATTATTGCAGAAATTTTGGCATGCCTTTTAAAGCTAGCAGATTTCTTTTTCTATCTTCAATAATCATAAACACGATTTTATTCCATTGTGGATAACTGATTTTACATTTCCATGACTTAATAGTGAACTTGCACTTATCTGCTGCATTTCAGCATAAATTTTCAAGCAGAATCCCTTCTAGCAAATGTTTCATCATCCATATCCTTATACAGTTCTAATGAATGTACTTATGAAATGAAGTCTCACACAAAGTACTTAGTTCTGTTGCATCTAATTTTATACTGTTGAGTAGTGGCTAATTTTCATCCACAGAAATGTGGAAGACTTAATAGTTAAGAGTAGCCCAAAAGGTTCATTTCACTGATAAGTATTTTGTTAGGAATGTGTCATTTACAAGTGTACTGTGTGGTTTTTCCTGATTGGAAAGTCAAATAACTGAACAAAGCTCTTTAGAGATAGTAATTCACAAAAATTGTCATTTTTATCCACTTGGGCAGCACTGCTGTGGGTCTACTACCTCAGCAAAGGAGGATGGGCACACTATTCCACCTTCTGTCATAAGGATATGGTAGTCTGCCATTGGCCATTCCACTAAGTAGATTTTTAGATACATCCTCATTTTGATGAAGGTCATCTCACTGGCAAACTATTTCTTTGTGATGTCCCATGAATTAGAGTCCATCAGTGGACAGAAAGATATCCCATTGATGGGGCGATCTATTGTATGATATTTTTGCTTTACCAGCCAACACTAATTGTCCATGACTCTTCTCTGTGTTCTGGCACCTTTACTGGTTGATAGATGATGTTACCTACCGTTGGCCAATCTCCTGTATGCATTTGCTCACCTCCTCTGATAATGAAGTTCATCCAGAAAGCCAGTTTGCACAAAACCAAACTAATTCTGATAACACATAAAAAGTAGGGAAGATGGGTTTTCTCTTCATAAGTACTACCTCCTCTGGGCAAGTTTGATGATCCTTCATTTCAAAATGGGCCTTTTTACCCCAAAGCTAATTATGCATCAGTGCTAGTTCCAGTGATAGCCAATTCAGTGTGACATTTTTGGATAGAGTGGTATATTATGTTTCAACTCAGAGTTTGTCCACTCAGAAGAGGTATAAGGAGACATGGACTAAGTTCTGTGCCTAGGCCAACAGCCAGGACCTCATCCTTTCTTGTTACCTACTGTCAGGTATCTTTGATTTTGGCCTTGGTAGTTCCACTATAAAGAATCATTTATTACCCATTTCCAATTTTCACTTTGAGAAAGGAGTCATGTTGATTGATCAAGCACTCTTATAATGTGTACTAATTGTATAAAACAGATACACTGAAAGTTTCAGAAAACATAAAAGTAAGTGTTTTTTACTGGGGGATGCCCTCCCTGCACCCTCCATCTGGGTAGACACTGCCCACACTCCCCAGACTTATATGTACTAATCCACTGTTACACAACTGTGGTATAAGGAGCATACTCAATGCTGAAAGAGGTTTTTAGGATGTTTAATTCATAGGACTGGCACTCACTAAAGCACTGCTCAATCTACTGACAATACTACCTTGGAAAAGACTCCTCTTCCCTTGCTTAAACAGAACCGTAGCAGGCTCATTTGGCTTCTAGTGCCGCTCCCTGATCTGGTGCCCCTCAACACTAGGTTGAGGAGCAAAAAAAAAAAATCTGGCGCAGGTCCCTTATCTAAGAAGAAACACTAGTGATCTATGCCCTCACACTGTATGTGGGAGTGACAAAAAAAGAAAAGGCTCCTTATCCAATCAGGCATGATGAGCAAAATTTAAGATATAAAAACAAAAAAAGTCATATCTGCCAATCACACCCCTTAATACCTTGTGCCTGGAGCAGCTGCC
The DNA here is from genome assembly GCF_019279795.1 of Protopterus annectens. Lineage (NCBI taxonomy): Eukaryota > Metazoa > Chordata > Ceratodontiformes > Protopteridae > Protopterus > Protopterus annectens. The sequence goes on along the minus strand of NC_056737.1, from coordinate 474,246,597 downwards.
CCCTTTTGTCCCTCCTAGATACTCTTCTCATTTGCAAGACCATTTTGTGAGCTACTTCTCAACGTAAGCCTCTATTAGGAAATACAAATCTTCTTGGGATATTTAATTCATGCTGGAAAAATTTGACTCATCCCTCCAACATGAGTAAGTACCATCAGTGAAACTAAAGATGTTCTTCATGTTTCACTGTTGCAGTCATTACATTTGGGTTATCTGCTTGCAGGTAGCCCTCAGTCGGCCTGATTATCAAAGTCTTGGGTCCTGCTTTGGTTGCTGTCTCATCTTCCATGACGTGAGGTAGTCAGGGGTATAAAGCATGCAGCCGACGCCATTACATCAGTCTTTCTTGCCGTGCATTGCCCGAAGCAGAAGCAGTTTTCAAGTGCCGGTCAGCCGACTCCTGAAATTTTCGTTTTCGAGTTTCAGAAACAGTCTTCAAAAAAGCTAAGTACCCCATTGGGGATGCTTTTTCTTGCTCTAAACCAATGTCAGTAAAAGTTAACAATTGTTTTACTTGTGGAAAGCAAATACTTCATAAAGATTTTCATTTGTACTGCATTCCTTGCTTAGGCCCAGACCACGACGTCCCTTGCTGTCAGTTTTGTGCCTTATTCAATCCTCAAACTATTCGTCGTCAGTTCATTTTTGCATCAAACTGTTTTGGTACTCTGTTCAATTATCCAGAAATGGCTTTGGTAAGACATCCGACTACTGACATTCCGAAAAAACGTAAAGATAAAGATAGAGACAGACTGCATAGGTCCAAAGCTGCCGATGACGCTTGCGTTAAGCTAGTCGCCAGTTCGCCGGTACTCAGTGAGGTGCTTTCGCAGCCTCTGATACACGCTACTTCAGATTTGCAGGCCTCTACTGAGACCCATTCGGAATCCAGTATGCCGTGAGATGCTTCTTCGACTATGGAACCTGTGGATGTCTCTACCTTGGATAGGTCCTGAGCCGCTGTGCAGGCACTGGCTTCTGAGGGTGTATTCAGGCCTACTGACTTGCATATCTAACTGACTCCATCTTCTTCTTCAAGGCCTAAAACTCGATCCATGCCTAGAAAACCGACGTGCAGACCGCATGGTTAGGCCCATATGCCTAAAAAATAAATAAGAATGGCTGAAAACCTTATTACTCTAATTGGGGAAAGAACGCCTTCTCCATCTAAGAGACCTAGAACTGATTTTCCTTTTGATTCTTCTGATCAGGATTCTGAAATTTCTGTTTCTTCGGATGACCAGGATTTGCCCTTATCGACCTTGAGGATTCTGATGCAGGGGACTCCATTCCCTCTGCTTCCCCTCCAGAAGATTTCTCTTTTGGTGAAACTTTGCATACTCTTAGGGACCATTTCCACTGGGAAAGCCAGGATTACTCTGACTCCAAAAAGAGGCTTAGGGAATTCTTGCTCCTACCTCAACACAGGCCTTTAGCTATCCCTCCTGGACAATTGTCTAATTCAGGCAGAAAGCCAGGACATACTATTAAATCATCTGGCATTTGTAAAGAAACTGCTAACCTCACTGAGGTACACCATAAACGAAAAGAAATCACAGCTAGTACCCTACCAACAAATTGTATTCCTGAGAGCAAGCTTGAATACTTCCCAGATGGCCTACCTCACGCTAGAGAAACAAGTTTATTTGTGGCCAGTCGTTTGAAGTAGGCTGTCAAAGATCTGCAAGGAAAATACTGCAATCCCTGGAGTTCATGTCCTCTTGCATTCTACTAATTCCATATGCAAGACTGCATATGAGGAAACTACAATGGTATCTAAAAGGCCTATGGTGTCAACATTCTCAGGACCTGGAATCAATGATTCCTATCATTCCTTGTATAAAGACAGAATTCCTTTGGTGGGGAGAGGCTTGCCACCACAACAAGGGACTGCCATTCACTCTACCCCCTGCCGTCCAAACCCTAACAACAGATGCAGCAGACTTGTCATGGGGGGGCTCACTTGGCAGGGCAGTGCATTCAGGGCAAATGGAACCCGAGTCAAATGCACCTGCATATCAATCAAAAAGAAATGTTAGTTGTACAGAACTCTGTGACAGCCTTCAAGGACCACTTTCTTCCAGGACAATTATTGGTAAAAACGGACAACACCACTGTTATGTGGTACATAAACAAGCAGGGGGGAACCCAGTCATACCCCCTCTGCAGACTAGTCATGGCGCTGTGGAACACAGCCTTGAGCTACCAAGTGCACCTACAAGCTCAATTCCTGCCAGGCAAGCTAAATACACTGGCAGATGACCTAAGCAGAAATCTCATGGACCAACATGAGTGGAAACTAGAACCAAAGATATTCAACATTTTAAGAAACAAATGGGGGAGCCCAGAGAGAGACCTATTTGCCTCCCCTCAGAACTACAAATTGAACAAATTCTGCACAAGGACTCCCCACAGACAAGCTTGGAAAGTAGATGCCCTGTCCTTCACTTGGGAAAGCATCTCAGTTTATGCCTTTCCCCCTCTGCCTCTCCTCTCGAAAGTTCTACTAAAGATCAAACAGGACAAACCAAGGGCAATACTCATTGCACCAGACTGGCCACGCCAACACTGGTACCCCCTCTTGTGTAGTATGTCACTGCTGGAACCATGGCACCTGCCTCAGACCCCTTCACTACTGTCCCAGCAGGAGGGCCAGATTCTGCATCCCCAGCTTCAAACTCTGAACCTGGCAGCCTGGCTAATTACCTGAGGTCTCCTATACCATCCCTCAGCAAGCAAGTGCTGGATGTCATCCTGGAGGCAAGGAGGCCTAGTACTAGAAAATCCTATGCTGAAAAGTGGAAAGGATTCTGTTCCTGGAGCCAGACTCGGGGGATGGGCACAATAGTGCCCAGTTTACCACATATTCTTCAATACTTAACAGAGATGCTTCACAAGGGCCTTTCTTTCTCTTCTATTAAAATTCATGCCTCAGCCATTTCAGCACATTATAATACTGAGCCACCCCTCTTCTCTCACCCCCTACTGAAACAATTCCTCAGAGGGGCCAAAAATTTAAGACCACCCAGGAGAGCCCCTACTCCAGCCTGGGATCTTAACTTTGTATTTGAAAAGCTCACTCTGCCTCCTTTAACAGCCTTCCTTCTAGCCATCACTTCAGCAAGAAGGGTATCTGAATTACAGGCCCTCATGGCAGTGGAGCCCTTGATCATCTTTCATGTGGACAGGGTGGCCCTCAGGACCAGTCCTTCCTTTATGCCCAAGGTGGTATCCAGTGTGGCCCTTAATCAGTCCATTCATTTGCCAACCTTCTTTTCTAATCCACAGAACAAAGGAGAACGAATACTGCACTTCTTGGACGTGCACAGACAACTTGTATTTTATTTAGACAGGACTAAGCCTCTCAGGAAATCTGAACAGCTGCTAGTTGTCTTTGCTGCAGGGGCAGAGGGGAAGGCCATTTCAAAGCAAACCATTTCTAAGTGGATAGGCCATTGCATTCATTTCTTCTATAAGCACCATGGAAAACCTACCCCACAGGGGATAAGACCCCATTCCACCAGGGCTGCATCTACCTCTACAGCCTTTCTCAGAAGTATTCCTACCAGGGACATCCTAGAAGCTGCTACATGGAGTTCTTTATATACCTTTACCAAGCATTACCACTTGCCAATTTTTCCTAAATCCAGCGTTGGTTTTGCCACTGCAGTCTTGCAGGGCCTAATAGCTGGTCCTAATGCTATATAATTGCCTCCTCCCTTCCTTAGCTTTGGGACTCTACCCAAATGTAATGACTGCAACAGTGAAAACATGAAGAACATAGTACAGTTGTGTACACTTACCATAAATGTAGATGTTCATGTGTATTCACTGTTGCAGTCCTGGTTACCCTCCTTCCAGCCCCCTGACCTCTGTTGACTATACCACTCTTCTTGTTAACTGTATTTAAGCTTTCTGGTGTATTTTGCTTTTTGTTAGAGGTGTAACTTTGTATATAATTGCTTCCCATTATGGGGGCATCTGACATCTGGGGCAAGAAAAACTGATGTAATGGCATCGGCTGCATGCTTTATACCCCTGACTACCTGACATCATGGAAGATGAGACAGCAACCGATGCAGGACCCAAGACTTTGATAATTAGGCCGACTAAGGGCTACCTGCAAGCAGATAACCCAAATGTAATGACTGCAACAGTGAATACACTCGAACATTTACATTTATGGTAAGTGTACACAACTGTACTTTCCTATACTGGAAAACTCTTGTTTTAGGCACTATCACATTAGCCAAAAGACATTAGCCAAAAGGATTTAAGAGCTTATAGTGCTTTCAGTCAAACCTCTATATCTGAGGTTTCTGTAGGGGTGGGTTGCACTCAGAAATTTTTTGCCAGAGGCAGTCAGTTAAAGTCTTCTTTTGGAGCCCCTGCTTTAAAAGGCATGCTTCCCTAGAGTGGCCACCAAAGACAAGTAGCTAGGTACTTTCTCGTAAGAGGTGCTGAAGATGGTCTTCTCTTTATGATAGTTATGGGCACTTATTATAGCACTAGATCAGCAAGATGAAGGTTATCTTAAGCTTTGTAGGTATAGAGGGATAAAGCCCTGACTATGACGCGAGCAACCCATGTTCAGCTAGCATCTCATCCACGTGTCAGAGCTGGTGTGAGAAGAAGAAGAAAGAAGAGGTTCAGCCTGTTTACCTCTTTTCAGAGACAGGGATGGGTAGCATGTGCCTGGCATGCTATCCATGGTTGAGTTCCCAATGAAGGTCAAAGACTGCACAGTGGTGCTATCTACAAGATGACCAAGGCCCATTGATTGATCTTAGCAAAAGGTCCAGCAGCATTCATGGAACAAACAGCACTAAATTTACCCAATCTAAGGATCTAAATCTAATGTGACATACAGAAAATGTTTGCCAGACAGGTATGTGTCCCAGAGATTACCATTGTCTGGAACAGACTCTCCTTTCTTGTGAAGCACAGTTTTTCCCTAAGCTTATTGAAATGCAATTTGAACAGATGAATGGGAAATTGCAAATTCATCCCTGGCTTGTTGCTTGTGTCCCTTAAGGATAGGGCAGCTTGCAGATGCCCTAAGACAAAGCATATACCAAAACCATTCTAGACCTCTGGCACTGATAATTGGGGAAATTGGACATGAAGGGCTAGGCTTAAAAAGGCTCTAGGGCTGTTAGCCTAGTAGTCTCATATGATCCATGAGTAGGTATATGCTTACATTATGGATCCTCATTGCACATCCACTCCTTTGATGCTAAAAACATGTAAATGGACCATAGTGTTGCCTCATGGAATGAATAGGCCTGTTGAGCAACCAAGACTGAAAGACTTGATCAGAAAAGGAGATTGAACCAAAAATGAGTAAGGTCCTTCGGTAAAAAACCTCTCCAACTCCCCCCAACCCCACCTGCCTGAGTGCTTATACTTGCCTTTTTTTCTTTCTTGGGAACTTGCCTCAGCATTTTTCTAGGGGTTGAATTGGAGAGATTGGTACTCTGCTTTTGCCAAAATACGGCAGTAGCACTCTAAACCATTTGCAAAATGTAGCTCTGTTTCAGTCTAAATGAGTCAGCCTAAACTGTTCGCAGTAAAAAGGCCATTACCACTCCAAGCAGAAACACAATAATGTAAACCATTTGCATCAAGCAGCCATGTTCTATTGTAAACTGCAATCATATATACCTGCATGCAGGCATTTTATGCTAATTTCAGCAAATGCACTTCATTGTATGTCACTGTTCATAACATGCCAAACCAGTGACTAACGTTGGGTAAACAACAGGAATAAGTCCCTTTTATTCACAGTAGGTTCACAAACCCACCAATTATGTCCACTTTACTGATTAGGCACACATCAAATGTCTGGCTGTAATAAAAATAGCCAAAATGAAGTATTCCATCTTTTTTTACACAAATCTACAATAGTCCTACAAAGCCAGAATAATGACTGTTAAACTTGATTATGACAGCAAGGTAATTAATGTTCATTCATAGACAGCCCACTTGTCCAACAATTAGTCAAATCACTGACTGTAGTGTACACATCAGATGCCATTTATAAAATAGTAATTATATGACTACAGTAATATATTTAACTCAAACACACAGAATCCATGTAAAGTATTGCAGTTTAATTCAACAAATGTACACTACTCCTGACTCATGCAATGCTAGATTAATGACTGTTTAAATAAGAAAATCAGAAGAGGGTAAGATACTTTCATCCACAGAGATATCCCTTAATCACCCCCATTATCAGCAGTTATAACTATATTGTTGAGAACGTACACTACAGATGCCTGATTTTGATAGAATATCTTGGCTTAGAGTTAATATATTTCAGCTTTGGTTCATACAAATAGCTATAGCAAAATATTCCAACTTGCTTCATACAATCACATTATTCCTGCAAAGCAATCCAGAATAATGAGCAAACAACAGTGGTCAGGTTTTTTAATCTGCAGACAGCCCTTGTAGACAGAAATTGTACCCACACTGTTGACAGTGTACATTCTAGATGTGTGATTATGATATAAATATGGACACAAACATGTATTTCAAGTTTTTCACACAAACAGTAGCAATACTAAAGTATTTCAGCTTACTTCACACAAATATACACAGTTCTGCAATTGCAAAGATAGACTGGTTAAACAGCAAATAAGCCCCCATCCCACCTAGCAGTTACAGCCACATTGTTGCCTGTGTGTACATGTCTCAGACATCTGATTCTGGTAAAACATAATGGCCATAGACCATAATGTATTTCAACTTTGTTTCATACCAACCGTAGCCACAGTAAATTATGCCAACTAGCTGCTTCAGTGATCAACTTCATACAAATCACATCAGTCTTATTTACCATCACAGAGTAAACAACATCAGCAGGAGTCTGCATTTTTAATTCACTACCCTCCTCATACACACCATTTAAAGCAGACAGAAGATAAAAATAATTACAAAAGGACTACGGTATTCAGTAATATATTTCAAGTCTATATCAGTCAAAAACTAGGCGGCCACTGTGGTGCAGCGGTTTGCATTGTCACCTCACAGCAAGAGGTTCTCCGGTTCGATTCTCTGCTGGAGTGCCTTCTGTGTGGAGTCTGCATGTCCTCCCTGTGGTCGCGTGGGTTTCCTCCCACATCCCAAAGACATGCAGTAGGTGGATTGGACACACTAAATTGGCCCTAGGTGTGAGTGTGTGTGCCTTCTGTGGAAGGTTGGGCGCCGGGCTGGCAACTCGACACTGTAAAACTCCACTGCCAATCATGAGCGGACAAATGATCCACTGTGGCGACCCCTAACCAGGAAAAAGCTGAAAGAAGATCATCAGTCAAAAACTGTTTCTGGCTAACCATGGCACAAAATAGTCCATGTAAAGCCCTTGCCCTCCACTGCCCATATCTGGTTGCCTCAAAAGGTTACAAAAAAGTCACTCCTCAACTCCTTACACCTGAATGGAAACGCACTTTATTTAGTTCTTATTACCTCTAATACTGTCATTTCCCCCATATGAATATCTGATCCTAACTTTCTGCCTCACTAGAACACCCATGCAAGTCTGCCAAACTGCAGTGCATATAGGAAAGTTGTAGTATGCTTTATACTGCTACCCAGTATGGTCTGGGATTTGGACTGCAACAATTATGCATTGTGGCAGTTAGCACTATGACTGGAGGAGCAAATCGAAAAAAAGTCACATTTCCTTGCTGGGTCTGCACGGTTCAGATGAGAACTGTTGTAGCAAATTAAGATTGTGACATCAATGCTGGCTGCCTGGTTTTTGCTAATAGTCTGACATTTGCCTGTGCCATGCCTGGCTGACTAAATATACATTTATCAGTGTCTCTGCACATGAACTTATCCCAAATCTCCGTATTAGAGCAAGTCCAGGACAATACTGGAGCTTTATTTGATATAGCACAAGAAGAAAGGTAATGAAGTCACAATCCATGTTATTAGTGAGTGTCTTCTTCTTCTTACAGTGGATCACCTTGTCCAACCTTCCACAGAAGGCACACTCACACGCACCACTAGGGCCAATTTAGAGTGTCCAATCCACCTGCAGCATGTCTTTGGAGTGAGTGTCTGCACATGATTAATTCTGCATCTAGTTCAGTAAATGTGTCTGTCAGCTGCCACTGTGGTTAATATAAACAGAACTGCATGGGTGCAGAGCTCAGGTCTGTCCTGAAAAGACAGAGATAAAGTTGATAGATGTTCGTACATCCTCTAAAGACTTTTTGGTCATTGGGTATTTTATGTACTGAGAAGTGGAGAAGAAAACTACATCTGAGTGCTGTAAATCTGTTTTACTTATCCACACCAAATAGCTGTAGAAATTTGAAAATTACTGTAAATCCTGAAAAATAAATAGAAATAATATAAGAATCCAAAAATTTATAATAGTCACAATTGCCTTAGCCTTAACAGCTTCAGGGTTAAAACACACACATTAAACAACATACCTATATACAAGGAAAATGACATATAACCAAGTAAAAGAAAATAATCAAAATGCACTAAACCACACACTATATTCAAAAAAAAGAGAGAGAAACCAGTAAAAAAAGGCAGTAATCAAATAACTAGTATTTCCAGCAGAGTTTAAGATTTGACGTCCATTGAGTGTACCATATTATATTTTAAGCTGTACATGGTTTCTTTATCTTTCAAGATACCTCTAAACTGTCCAGATTTTCATAGAATTTCCAGATGTTTACTTCATATTTTGTCTGTTCCTTACAAAATATGTGATTTTCTGGAAAAAATCCCTAAATATTCTTCAGAAAAATCTATGCTAACACAAATCCTGTTATTCTGTCAACTTTCTAAGTTTATAAGAGCAATATTTAAACTCTGTCCCTATTTTGGGGCCTTTCCCCCATTATTTTAGGATTTGTACAGATTTCTTGTGCTAAGAGGTTTTGAGGTATGACTCAGAACCCTCTACACCATATTCAAGTGTTGTTATTATGTACATTTTATGATATGGCAGCTTTTAGAAAGTCACAGACGGCAACTCAAACAAGTCACTCGGCAATTTTCAAACAAAAACCCAAACTGGGATTAAAATCCTGTGGAGCTGGATATGGATATATGGATGTCCCAAAATGGTCTGGCATTTAGTGATATATAAACTATCTTTTGGCATTTCCTGGTTAGGGGTCGCCACAGCAGAACTCCAGTCTGCTAATGCTTGGCAGTGAATTTTTACGGTGTTGAGTTGCCAGCCCTGCGCCCAACCTTCAAAGAAGGCACACCCACAGATGCTCTCACCTACCTGCATGTCTTTAATTTCACTCAACCATGGAGGACATGCAGATTCCGCACAGAAGGCACACCAGCCGAGAAGCAAACCGGAGAGCCTCTTGTTGTGAGGCGACAACGCTAACCACTGTGGCCTTATATCTATATATATATATACACATGAATATGTACATATGTCTATGCATATCTATACACATGAATATGTACATATGTCTATGCATATCTATACACATACATCTCTGTCATATAGTGTATCAAATCTCTCTCATATTTATATATATATATATATATATATCAAATAGAGATTTTACACACTATATGACAGATGTATGTGTATAGATATGCATAGGCATATGTACATATTCATGTGTATATAGACATATGTATGTATGTATACATGTATGTATCAGTATCATTAGCTTTGCATTCCCCATAAAATTACAAAATCCCACATAGGTTTTAATAAATGACTCAAAGGAGAGAAATATTAAGCAAGTCCTCAAACACAGATATCTAGGCCTTACAGTGTATAGCACTCAGCCAGACTCTGAAACAACTAAATCTTTAGAATATCTAATTTATTGTCTCCTGAGACAAGAAAGGCCTTAGTCAAAAATGTACTCCTACCTAATCTAGCATATTTATTTATTTTCAGTTTGATTACCGGGGAAGTCCACTGGGCCCAAAAGTGCCCGTTTTCAGTGGAGGCCCAGGGAGAAAATCTCCATAATACATAATGCAGTAAAGAATACACAAGTATAAAGGTACATTATATAATGCAGTTTACAGATATGTTGATTCAATAACTAACATGATCAAATAAGTTTACTGTGATCGATCTCTGGGTTGTACTGAACAGATTATTTGAACATACATTCTTACATTTGAAGTGTGGAAACACTTTACATACACACATTTAAAGTACGTAAGAAAAAGCTTTACATGCACTCAGTTAAAATAAGATGCTATTTACATTATTTACAAGTTTGAAATCGTGTGAGAGTAGCTATAGCAGTTGCAGAGAGCTTGAAATTCACTCTAGGAAATAGTTATGGGAGTTACAGAGAGGTTAGGAACCAGGAGAATAAAAAACTCCTTGGGGCATTTCCTTAATAGAATTAGGTAGAGTGAAAGCAGGAACATTTCCATTTGGATGACAGGTATGAGAAAAGCCGGGTTTTGAAGTTTTTTGAGTTTGATATTGTCCTTGGTGTGAAAGGGAAGGAATTCCATTTCTTGCCTAGTGAGAAAGAGAGGATAAGTTGGCCAGCAGGTCGTTTTAAGTTTGTGGACAGTAATTAAGTTTTGGTGTTCAGATCTGAAAGTTCTATTCGGGGTGTATGGGGGAAAGATGTTCGTTAGGGCTGGACATTTTGTTAGGTGAAATACAAGTCTGTGAGCAGTGGTAAGTTGGAGGTAGTCTAGGTAGTTAGTGAGTTCTAGCCAGTTCAGAGATTGAAGGGTAAAGCAATGATGGGTGGAATTTTTGGATTTGATGGCAAATTTAGAGATTTTATTATAGCAGTTTTCTAGTTTGGAGGTGATGGAAGAGGTCAGATTAGTTAGAAGTGGGGCTCTGTATAATAAGGATGGGAGAAGGTAAGTAGTAACCAGGGTATGTCTAGTAGAGTTGGAAAGAAAGAGATTGTTCCTGTAAAGCATACCTAACTTTTGGTGGGTTTTCTTTATATTTTGTTGAATGTGGATATCGAACTTGAGGTGTTCATCTAAAGTAGTACCAAGAAGTTTTGCAAAAGTAACCACTTCTATAGGTGAGTTGGTTTGGCTAAGGACTTTGAATGCATTTTTGTCGTAAGAGAAAGTCCTAGAGGGAGGGAATAGTAGAATGTTTGATTTATTTGCATTGAGTGAGAGGTGGTTTTGACGCATCCAGTTCTCAGTGGTTGAAAATGCAATTTGAGTTTTAGTCAGCAGTGCAGACTAAAGTTGAATCATCTGTGTATTGAATAACTTTGGCATCAGGAATAGCAGTGTGAAAGTTATTGATGAAGATGTTGAAAACATAGTTCCGAGGATGGACCCCTGAGATACGCTGGTTGGGGTAGGTTAGGTAGAGGTGGAGTTTTTCCATTTAACTGCTTGAGATCTGTCTGACAGGTAACTGGAGAACCAGGATAAAGTATTTGGAGAGAGATGAAAGTTGGAGAGATGATAGAGAAGGTGATTATGGGAAACAGTATCAAACACTTTAGAAAGATCAAGGAGAACTGTGGATACTAAGAGTCCAGAGTCTTGGGCTTGATTGACCATTTCTAAGAAGGAGAGTAGAGTGATTATAGTGCTATGGCGTGGGCAGAAGCCATGCTGGGTAGATGTAAGGAGTTGGTTCTGGGTCAGGAAAGGCATAAGTTGGAGGTGGATAAATTTTTCTCGGATTTTAGAGATTGGAGAGAGCAGAGCAATGGGGTGGAAATTAGAGATGTTGGTGTTTTTGCCTCCTTTGTGAAGAGGAAGAATGTAGGCTGTATGCCAGAGTTTGGGAACATATGATTCCTTTATGGATCTGTTTATTACGATGCTGATTGGGAGTGCAATACCGTCAGCAGCACATTTTAGGAAGGAGGAGGGAATATTATCAGGGGCATTGGAGCAAGGTTTTAGTTTGGATAGAAGTCTCTTTATAAAATTAGTAGAGACCGGTTTGTGCTCGAACATAAGGGGAAGGTTATTAGGGGGATTAGAAGAAGAAGAATGAGGGACAGGTGGATTATTGTTGGGAAAAGTTTTGGTCAGGTCAGCAATAGTTTCTATAAAAAATTAGTTGAATTGTGAACTTAATTCGAGGTCAGTTATACTTGGGTCAGGACAGGGGTTATTCTTGGAGCCTGGATTGAGAAGGGAATTAATGGATTTCCAGAATTGTTTGGGTTTTTTATTATTATTGGACTGAAGCTTACTATAGTAGGATTTTTTGTCCTTAGTGATTAGTTGTTTTGCAAGGTTGTGGAGTTGTGTGTATTGGAGCAGGGTATTGAGCATTTTATTGTTTTGGTAAAGCTTCCAGGATTTATCCCTTTGATGCATAATTTGTTTTGTTTCTTTGGATAGCCAAGGAGCAGTATTAGTTTTTATCCTTTTGTTTCTTAGTGGGGCTAGGGAGTTTAGAGTAAGAAGACTGAGCAGAATCCACTGAGCACAGAAAAAGTCATCAGGGATCTGGGGACCCAAGTTGACAGTAGCCTTTCGTTTGACACTCATGTTGCTAAAGTAGTTAGGAAAACCTTCTATATCGCCCACCTGATCATGAAGGGATTCACATCTAGATCAAGGGAGGTCATCGTCCCCCTGTACTCATCACTCATTAGACCTATGATTGAGTACAATGCCCCGTTCGGAATGTATCTGACCAGACACCTGCTGCAGCTTGAAAGGCCCCAAAAGTTCCTCACCAAAAGGATAAAGGGTCTCAAAAATATGTCTTATGCTGCCCGACTGAAAGAACTCCAGCTCTATTCAGTCTCATACCGCTTGCTCAGAGGTGACCTTTGCCTGACATATAAGGCCATGTCAAACCCAGATTTGATGAATATGCTTCACCTCAAAAATCTAGATCCCTCAGAACCACAAGGGCGGGAGACTTAAACCTTGACACGGTTATAAATAGAACATGCTGGAGGGACAGATTCATCACCCAGAGACTCCCTATGCTGTGGAACAAAATCCCGGTACATGTGAGGCAGAGCACCTCGCTGGCCTTGTTCAAGAGGAATCTTGACCAATGGATGGGAGATCGCAGATATACCCCAGGGATTACTTCAGTGTCACTGCTTGACAGAGGCACAGAAAAATGATAGGCATAGTTTTTATTCAAACTAAAGGGGTGGCGAAAGCCACATAACTATGGGCTAGGCTTATAAATGCCCTTGGGCAGATAGCCTAGTATGAACCTATGAACCTATGAACCTAAGACAGAGTTGAAGTGGTCTATAGCTTTGTCAAGGGGAAGGGTATTTAGAATTTGCCAGTTCATTTGTTTGAGAATATTTGAGAAAGTTGTGGGGTTAAAGCTGCTAAGGTTGCAAGTGAAAATGTATTGATGCTGATGTGGGGTAGAGGTAGTTGAACGATGAATGAAAGCTGGGAGGTGATCGCTAAAGGTATCGGGTATGATGCCAGAGTTATTTTATTTGGATGGGTGACTACGATCCAGTCTATAATGGATCCTGGGGGATTTGTTTTGTTGGGTCAGGTGATGGAGAGAATTACTTGAGTAAAGTTGTAGAGGTTAATGGATAGGGAGGGAGAGGGGCTATTGATTTTATTCCAGTCAATATTTACGTTACCTAGAATATAAGTTTCATATTTCATTTCTGTTGAGGCCCATAGAAGAATATCTTCGAGAGTAGAGATGGTGTTCTTGGGTGAGATATATAGGGCATTGATGCAGATATTCTTAGGTTTATTCATTTTTAGTACACTGTTAGTTCAGTATTATTGAATTGAGGGACTGGAATTTGAAGGGGAATTAAGGTAAGAAGATTAGAGTAGATTAGAGCAGTGCCGCCACCTTATTTTATTTAATCGGTCATTTCTGAGAGTGTGAAAACTGGTAGGCAGGATGTCGGAGTCAGAAACATGGGGTTTGAGCCAGGTTTCAGAGATGACTAAGATGTCGGGTTGGTTGTGGCTTAGCCAAGCTTGAAATTGGTGTAATTTGTTGTTAAGACTTTGGGCGTTTATTGTAAAGAACTTAGAGTATTGTGGGTGGAAGAAGGGGAAGAAGGAGATTGGGGGAAGGAATTGTTTGTAAGGGGACTAGGACCAGGGTTGGGATGAATGTCTCCAGCTAAAGCTAGGTTATTGAAGGAAATAACTTTTAGCCATTTGGGTTTCCATTGTAAGAACGTGGGTAGATCTAGCATTAGTTTAGGAGTAAGTATTTTAGTTGTGGTGAAGATTTTAGGATAGAAAAGGTGCAGTGGGTTAGGTTGAATAAGGGAAGAAGAGATAGAATGGAAATGAGTGTATGATTGGGATTGAAGGTGGGTATGTGTGGTTGTTTGAGTTGAAGGTAAGATTGGAGGAACTTTAGAGGAGTATGTGCTACCATAGCATAGGGGAATTAGGAATACAGCAAGGAAGCAGGGGGCCCGGAGGGTGTGGAGAATTAAGGTGAGCATGTCTAGACAAGGGGTGTATAATGGGTATAGTTCTGAGGAAGGGAACAAGCTATGAGGAAACAGCAGTAGAGAAAGAGATAAAGGTTATCTTAGTGTAAAAGGAAAAGAGGAGGGGACTTTAATTGGTAAAGTGTTAGAGTGATGTGTTTAAGTGGGAGGGGTGAAAGGAGGTGGGGTATTGAGGACAGTGCTATTATTGGATAATTAGGCTGAGTGGGAGGAGTAAGGGCAGAATAAAGGTAGGTGTGCTGGGGCAGGTGGAAATTGGGGGTAGGGGAGCGGAGTGAGCCCCACAGGGCGAATGGAGTGGGGGTACACCCACAGAGAAGCACCTCAGGGAGAAGCGAAAAACAATCTGTTTAAGCAGGTGAGATATAACAACTGTTAAGTTATAAGAGTAGGAGGAAAGCAGTATAGGCAGAAAAAGTGGGGGGAAAAGACACAAGGATTAGGTAGGTGATGGAGAAGAGAACAGGGATCTTTCCAGTGGTGTATAAGGGAGATGGCCACCATGGGAGCAACAGATGCAGTACAGGTAATAGCGAACACCTTTTCAGGTTTAAACAGGACATATTTCTACAGTCCTATATTGGAGGGGTACACCCACATAGGGACGTGACCACAGGTAGCTCCAGATAGGGTGGGTCAGAGGCTGGTTAAGACAGGAAAGGTAGTTTGCTGACCTACAAAAACACAAAGAGAAAAAATGGATTAGGGAGAAAAGTGGCTATTGAGAGGGGAGTAAAAACAGTCTAGTAAATGGTGAGAATGCAGAGGGCAGTGCCATGTATGGTATGATGAAGTGTGAGAGAGAAGTTTGCAGGCATGGGTAAGAGACAAAAGCAAGTACAGGCAGCCCTGAAGGGTTTAGGTGAGGGGGAGGGAGTATAGGTTTAAGTATGATGGGTGAAAGCAGTGAGTGGAGATTGAGTAGGGAGATATAGGAGGATGAGGAGTTAGGGAGTGAAAAGAGAGGGGAGACAATGCAGCAAAAAGTTATAATACAATTACTTAGGTTAATGCAGATAAAGTACTGTATAAGATAATCATGTTAAAGCAGCAAGTTTAGACAGGTTAGTGAGCATTCAACAGGTCAAAAACAATACAATTTCAGAGCAAGTCAACAGTTTAAGGTTTTAAGCAGCCCAGATAATCAGGGTCAAATATATTGGAAGCAAAATTAGAATATAGTGTCTAGTTAAATTATCTAACCCAGCATCAGACGGTAAAATGTGTCACATAGGGAGAATATATTGTGATTTATGAATAGTATGCATTGAATAACACAGTTAAAAGCCAAATTGCAGTAGTCGCTGATTAAAACAGGGAAGTAAAGCAATACACAAAGCAGGGGATAGTCTACAGGAAACAACCTTCCTCTAGATAACACTCAAACTGCCACATGGGACTTGGCTTCTAGAGGGGTGTTAAGTATCTAGCATGCTTTACATGAGTGCACAGCCATCGCAGACAAATCTGTGTAGTTTAAATGCCAACGGCACAATGGGACATGAAATCCAGATAAAATATGTAACATAGGCTGCCGGATTAATTGGACCTGTCTTTAAGCAACAGCCAGACCTAATGCAGGAATTCTTAAGTAGCATACACTGCCGAGAATCCGGACCTGCATTCAAACAGCCAGAACTAATGCTGGAATTACAATAGCAAGCTTCACCCTGGCTAAAGGGCTACAATTCACAGATTAATGCCAGTAGGGTCGCCAGATCGCTCTGGCAAAAAACAGCATGAGAAAAGAAAAAAATAGCAGGTTATGCACTAGGACGGAGCCTACAGCTCAGTCAACACCGGAATGGGTCGCTAGGTATCTCCCAGGATTTAGGCTGTATGAAGGGCTCTATATCGAAACACAGCATTTAGTTTCGAACAAGAATGCAAGATGACCATAGTACTTGAAATTCAGAGTGAAGCATTATGTTCTAATTACAACTAACCAATATCCAAGCACAGCATTTTTGTGACCACAATATTTGAAAAACAGTGCAAAAACATTACATTCTATTACAACTAAGATGCAAAAGGACTCTCTGTCCCAGCACAGTGTTTAGTTTACCAAACAAGAAGCACCTGGCCATCATAATAGCAAATCATTACAAAACATTAGATTCAGCTGAACATTACGACTGTAGGCTCACCTGTAGTTGATCACACGACACCGAGGGACCAATTGTAGAGAGGGGGGAGTGAGTGAGTAAAGACGGTGCAGGAGAGCTGTGGAATAGTTTAAATAACCGCAAAGGACAATGGGAAAATTAGCGTATCCAATGAATATGGCTGAAATAATGACCTGGGATAAGTCGGGGATAACAGAATGAACAGATATCAGTAAATAGAGACAGGGAAAAAGATAAAGGGGTAGGGAGAGCAGAGTGAAGGGAGATAGCAGAAATAGAAGTATGCATATGGCCCACTGATTATCTCATTTTGTTCATGTACAAGCACACTATTACTTCTTTCAACAAAATATGACGATTCTTTTTAGCAGACACAAGTAGCCACCACTGTATGCTTCTGCAGATGGCAAATTGACTTCCAGTCACAAAATGAACAAAACAACTCTTCTCTACATTTCTGTTCAAACTAATTCATTCTTATGATTCCCGTAGCCTCATTGAAAGTAGCAATAAAACCCTCCTACAATTTTACATCCATTAATGAAGAAGCCCTTGTATGCATAAGGCCACCTTTTGTTAGAAAATACTTGGCAAAACTGAGTATGCCTGTTGGAACAGTTTAACTTTCAACTTAAGACTGCAACAAACACTGTAAGACTTGACTAAACTCACTGATTCATCCTACTAGCTAGCTAACAAGTGCCTTAGGGCTGGACTTAAACTCTTATGTACAAGCAACTTAAATGAATCAATATATTCAATGATCAACAACTACATTGTTGCATATAAATGGTTTATTATCACATGCAACCAGTGTTAAACATTTCTGTGAAAATCCCTCTGTGAACAACTGACCAAAATAGAGAGCTACGTCAACAGGCATGAGGTAGCCAATGGAAGCCCTTAATTCTAGTCCCATCAACATTAGGGGAAAGGCAGCCGTCCCAATTAACATACTTGAAATAGTTTTCAGTTGGTATATGAGTCCTCTCTTTATTTATACACGCACATAAATAAATGACAGCAAAAGTAAAATCTAACCAATTTGTCAGGTCAGTAAATTTTCCACTTTTCTCTAAGCAATTCAAAATCCTTTTCCTTTATTTCCTAAGAGTTGTCTCTCTTTTATAGTAACAATATCCTAGTAGAAATATTACTTTCTTGGGTTAAAATGAATATAACCTCTAGCATAGTGTGTCATCCAGAATAGTGGTACCATTTGCTTTAAGTCTAAGCAAGTAGTTTCCTGCCGTCATCTTCACATATCTGCTATAGCCTTTTATCTTCCAAAGTCAACACTGAAAAGTGTCCTAGTAATGATTTCTTATTACTACAGTCTGTCTTATCACTGCTGTTGACCCCATCTCCTATATTTTGCGACTTTCTTTTTTGGGAGGTAATTAATCTTGCCTTGTTTCTTCAGGTGAACATAAACTTGTGGTAGTGAATATATTTCTCAGTACTGATTTGTGAGTGCTTTCCAGTGGTATTCCACTATTTGTATTGGGTGATGTGTTTCCAGTTTTCTTTTAAAATGTCCATGTTGTTTTTCTTTTTTTATAACTCTTTATATACAGATGAAATGTTCTACTTCAATATACATTTTTTAATTACATTTGGGATTTTATTTCAATATTTTGTATTTGTGAATTTAGGAAACTGTTAATGTATGTGTCCATCTGTCTCTTAGGGTTTTATCTTATTACCGAGTACTTTAATTATATTTGTGTTCCGTATTATTTCATGAACCATAATATCGCCGCGGTGGTGCAGCGGTAGTGTTGTTACTTCACAGCAAGAGGTTCTCCCGTTCGATTCTCGGCTGGAGTGCCTTCTTATGTGGAGTCTGCATGTCCTCCCCACGGTTGGGTGGGTGTTCGAAAAACATGCGTAAATGGGCGTGCCTTTGTTGAAGGTTGAACGTCGAGCTGGCACCTCGGCATTCGTCAAAATCTACTGCCAATCATTAGGCTGGAGTTCCACTGTGGCGACCCCTAACCGGGAAAATCCAAAAGACAACAACATTGCATGTAGCTTCTAGCTCATTCTTTGTATCTTGTGCACACTTTCTGTACAGTAATGAGTATAACAAAATCTATACTTACTTTTTTATTACTGTTGTAATTTGCGCAAAAACTCCCATGTTCATTGTATTGCTTTCCTTTCACCCCTCCTTCTCTCTTTGGCTGTTGCCCAACAGGCATGTATTTATTCCATTTTCAGTCTCCAGTTTTATTTATTTGCATTTCTTGACCAGGAAAGTCCAAATTTATTTATTTATTTTATTTTACATTTGTTAACCGGGCTAGTCCAACTGGATACATGTCCATTTTCAGTGGAGGCCCGAGGAGAAAAGCTCCACTAACTACTACTTAACAAGTTAAAGAAAACATATACAAAATTATGCGATAAAAGGAAACATTTGCTTAAAATATCTTTCAGAATGTATATACACAAGAGTACAATATGAGACTTTCGCAGGAGAGAAAGGTTAGATAATTTACTAGGTTACAGTATTACTGCTTTATACTAAGAAATAGAGTTAGATTATGATAGATCGAGATGAAACCTGAAAGAGGAGAAGGAATATTACAGCGAGGTAACTCATACAAAGTAATGGAAGTAATACATGCACATAGAGAGAAGGTAAATAGAGAGTGAGAGGGATAGGTAGAGGAAATTAGTGTGAGTTAGAGTTTAGTCGGGGTTAAAGCATGGACATATCCACTGATTTTTAAGATAAGTTCTTAGTTTTTGTTTGAACAAAGCAGGGGTAGGCATTGAAGTAAGTTCAATAGGAAGTTGATTCCAGTGTTTCCCAATGGCGTTAGAGAAAAGGGAGTCACCAGCAAGATTGTTTGATTTAGTTAATGTTACTAGGAGTTTGCTTGAGGAGCAAATGGATGAAGTATCCCTTTTCAGTGGAGACCTGGGAAGAAAAAAAAAAAAAAAACATATAAAGTATTACATATATGTTCACTGTAGTAAAATATTTAGTAAGATAATACTAAACTAATGAAATGCTCTATGAAACATTAAAATATGTTGGTAGTATGCTAAATAAATCAAATTCATGGTTGTAGTATACAGTCATAGAAAGAAACTCTAGCCTTAAGTAATATTAAATAATCTGTGCAAAAACAGCAGTTTTACAACAATTTTGTGAATGAATAGACTAAAGAGGTGAAGGTAGGGATACTAAATAGGTATTTGAGAAATTATAAATAAAAGTAATAGAGTTAATATAGACATTTAATCCTGTAGGATGAACTAGCCAGGAGGGTATGAGCAGTGACAAGAGACATTTTTTGTAGCATGAGTAAGTGCAACTTTAAAGGGGCACTGGCTCGTTCCTGAACTGCCAGTTATGCCTCGGTCCGAAGATGAACAACGATCAATCATCAAGGTAATCCACTCCCATTTTCTGACATCAGTCATGACGTTCTATCAATACCACCCACAGCATTCATTTCCTTTAAAAAACTGTGCAAAGCTCCATTCCAATCCTGTTTTTGTTCCGTCTTGAATAAGAGACCTACTGTTCAAGTTCCCTGCTTACTACAGCTTCAACTTTTGTTTCCGGAGTTGCTAGAGGTAAATCATAATCTAAATGCTTATTTTTTACTATTTCTTAGGTTTTATCTGCTATTACTGAATGCAGGATTGTACTAAAAGTTACTCTCCGACCTTGCAATTTAACTTTTAATTTTAAATGTATAACTATCTAAGCGAAACTGAAATGTATTAACCCACCACCGAGTTCCTAGAAATCACTGTGCACGCACTGAGTTGCTAGAGGTAAATCATAATGTAAACGCTTATTTTTTACTATTTCTTAGGTTTTATCTGCTATTACTGAATGCAGGATTGTACTAAAAGTTACTCTCCGACCTTGCAATTTAACTTTTAATTTTAAATGTATAACTACCTCAGCGAAACTGAAGTGTATTAACCCACCACCGAGTTCCTAGAAATCACTGTGCACGCATTCTTCTTGATACACAAACTGCATGGGTAAACAATACATTTTGAGTGAGGCATGGTTTATCTCGCAGCATTTTTAACACAAAAGTTTTGTTTTATGTTTTAATATTGATGCATGCTTCTTCTTGACCCCAAGTACCTTCTCACAGCGCCTCTGTGCTTACCTCCGAGTGCGCTGTGAGAAGCTACTAATTAAATGCAGTTTCATTGTATTAAATTCAGTTACAGTCAAGTCCCACAGAATATGTTGCTGAAGCTGCCATTGTATAAGTATACTTCACGGTCTTTGCAAGGGAAAGCGCTTGAAAGACTTGTGTGCATTAATTTTAAAATGTTAGAACGGTGCAAAATAAGTACTGTATTCCTAATTCCTATAACACAAGGAATACAGACACCGCTTGCATGAGTGAAATTAGCACGTGTCAGATGAGAGATATGTAAACATTTTCCATTTCTTATGGCATTGTAAAACCAATGTTGAGGTACCCTAGCGTTTAGGTGAAAATCCTGATTTAGCAATTTTCTGTGCTTAGTTACTAGCCCGCGATTATAGGTGGTGTCTGTACTGCAGTGATTACCCTGTGCGTTGTACTTTGACATAGTAGCTGCTTATGGCACAGCACTAGTACTAGCTTGGTAATATAAGGGGTTAGTAAATTCATTTGATTTCTATGCGAGTACTGTGTTTCTATATATATATTACAACATGAGAACGGGCACTGTTTGAATACAAGATTTTCAGTCAAATTCTTACTTATATTAAGGAAATATACAGTAATTAAGATTGGTTTATTAATGAAGTGCCAGTAAAGTGTGAAACATTTACATATTGTTTATATCATAATGTGGTATGGCATTTTTATTCACTTGAATGGGCAGAGTTTGCTCAAAAGTTTGCATACAATATTTTGTAATAACATCACTCTGGTTCAAATTTTAAGTTATTTAGGTTTCTATTTGGTTCCTGATTTTTATTATCTGGTATTTTTGTTAGAAGAGAGTGCTGATAGCCTTAATGGCAAAACTCATGGAACAATATTCTAAAAGGAAGCTACATGTATTATTTTGACAATTATTACCTTATAAATTATTATTTGTGACTGACTCCATGCCATTTGTAAGATGGCAAAAATCATTTTTAGTCTATCTTTATTTACAGACTTCATTTAAAATGTTCTAAGTGTTTCAAAATAAAATATTTAATAAAAATACAGAGACAATGATCTTGATAATACTCAGCACAGATGAAACAAAGTTAAATACATACATGCATTAATAAAAATAATATAAAAAAAAATCATAGTAATGCAGAAAACCTACAAGGATCCAGTGAATTAAAATAATATCTCTGGAAGAAAGGCTTAGATCCAGTTTTAAAATTTTTTCTCATGTAACCATTTTAGATCCATTGTGACAGATTCAAACAGTGAGTGCTGTGGTTGGAAAGGCATGAACTCCTGTTGCTTACACAATGGTGTCAGTTTGTCAATTAAATGAAAGCCAGGAGCAGTATGATTCCAAGGGAATGTTTGAGTCCTGGCAGACTAATCATCTAGTCCTCTGAAGGTGAACAGACTAACCCTGAAGTGATCCCCCTTCTGAATGCAGGCAGTAAGTACAGTTCCCACATTAGTACCATAACATGAAGATCTAGACACAGTCCTCGATAAGCTTACAACTGTGTTCCAGGAAATGATACAGGGATGGAAAAACCTGTTCTAGAAAATGAAAATCACCTTCTGCTTCATGTGAAGACTAAAGCTTTGATACTGTGTTATTTATGTTTCCATGTAGTCCTTGAAATCTCTAGTTTTTATATATAAATATATATATATATATATATAGAGAGAGAGAGAGAGAGAGAGAGCGAGAGTACAGATGGACCTTTCCCCCTACAGGAAGAAGCTTCACCCTCTACTTCATTCTGTATCAGATTCAGCTTTAACTGGATGGAAGGTTCAGGAATGCATTTCTGAAATGTATTTATTAAACACTAGAAGCAGATCACCCTGGTCTAGTAAGAATAACAGGTATATATTATAATAATCTACACACTGATAACTCACACTCTGATTTCTTCCAGGGACAACATGAATACAAAAAAAAGTAAAAATAATAAAGTATAATTGTGTACTATCCAATATACTAGCACAGTGGAGGGAGAAATGATCCCAGTAAATAACCTATAGGATTTTCTCTCTGTTAGTTACTTAAATCAATGCAGAAGTGTCCTACCTAATCTGCAATAAGTATTCTATAGCACTCTTTACTTTGCATTGTCAAGTGCTGCTGAAATATCCCAAAAAAAGGATTTAAAATTTCTATTACCTCTTCAAAAACATGCTTTGCCACTTGAACACTGGCCATATCTCTTTCCAGAACCAGCTTGCAGAAAATCTGATTCATGACAGATGATAAGGAGTTCCTGTACTTGTATATCTACTAATTATCCCTTAATCCATCCAGAAAGTCTGAACCTCCATTTCTCTCTCTGGCAGAATGTAGTTTCAGGCAGATGGGTTCTGAGAGTAATCCATCAAGGTTATAGATGACAATGGGGTCTCTGCCTCCTTTCCAAGAGATTACTGGTCATCTGACAGACCAAACTATTCTTTTCCCTCCCATCATTCAGCATATGCTCTCCAGTGGAGTGATAGAAACTGTCCCTCCTCCTCATTTTGGAGACGGGCTAAACTTGAGACTCCGCATGAGAAAAAAACAAAAAAATCCAGTGGCACCTGAAATCTGTATAGCATCCCCTGACATTTCAGATTCCAGTTTTGCAGTTTATGAAAAGGAAGATTTTTCTGAGGAGATCCCAAATTTCTTAGAATCTATGTCTTCCATTCTGCACCTCAGTTCCAACACAGTTTGTCACAACAAACACTTCAGACTTTGCTTGGAGAGCAAGTGTCTATGGACATAAAAATGCAGAGTCTTTGAAACAGAAAATACAGACCAAATCACAGGAACATAGAGACGATAGCACTTATAAATGCTGTCAACTCTGAATCATCTGTGATCCATGGAACCTAGACCAAGTATTTCCAGACAGCACCACAGTGATTTAAGAGGATCCTATGATATCCATCAAAAACAGTAAAGGAAGGTCCCCAATGCCCTGACCAAATTTCCCATAGTAGTATAAATATCATCTCTGATCTCCCCTGCAAAGGGGCTACTTTCTTAGTGAGTTGAATCTGGTCAACAGATGATAAATAAATAAATAAAAAGTTGTATGTAAACAAGCAAGGGGGACCAGATCGCACCATACTTCTCAACTTAGTAAAATAGATCTGGACAAACTTAAAATAATAGGGGGACAAAGGCCCAAAAATGAGGACATGTTAAATCTTGCTCTTATAAACTTAGAAAGATGCTAGAATAACAGGAGTTGTTACCATGCATTTTCTAAAGGATCTGAAATCTGAAACTCAACTATATGCTATTATTTAGAGACTTTCTATTTACTGGTTGCCGTGATGTTTTTGTAAATATACTCCATTTGTTTTGGGGGATGGGGATCAGGTACAGATTTGCCTTTTTTAATTGGGCCTTTGTTTTTGAACGCAGGATAACATACAGTATCTTATCAGAGCCACACACATTTTGAATGTTATGGATGACAAGCAAGACCCTTTAGCCATAGGACAATTGAGTACGAACAGCATTTAGTCTTCCTTTGCACTGAGACTGAATGACGGACTACTTTAGTTGATTATGTAATCTGTCTCAGTGAAAGAAGAGCTGTGTATGTATATATTTGGTATTCCATTTTATTTTGACCCTTAAATAATTTAAATCTATATCTGGCATGGCTTATTGGTAAATCACTTTGTCTAAAAAAAGAGGTCCTATTCATGAGATTTAAATATATAATTTTGCAACATAACCCTTATTTAACCTGTGTGTGTGTATATATATATGTATAATATATGCACACAGGTCCCTGACTGAAGATAGAAAGTTCACAATAATAAATGTTAGAACACCAAACTCACATCACTAAAAACCTGGAAGCTGAAATGTTATGGGCTGTCACTGTGCAGGATCACTGTACAGTGAGAATTGGGTGTTTGCCTCTTTCCCCACTTAGTGCAATCTTGGAGTGTGTATATGTAAATATCATAGGTGTGGAAGGCACAGGGGGCTTGTCCCCCAGCAAAAAACGTTTTTGTGATCGTTGCATTGCTTTCAAGCTTCTTGGTTTTTGATGATTCAGCATTCATTGTTGTGATTGATATTCTTTTAGAGTTCCATTTACACACACACACACCTGCTTATATTAGTGCTTCTGTATATTATTAAAAAGTTGTTTTTTTTTCAACCTTTTTTTAATGCTTCCAAACCATTTTCAGAATATTACTATCTAATCCTTTCAGTAATTTTTAATTTTTATATTAGGTGGATCTTCCAAAATGTAATTATCTACAGAAGTGTTAATTTGCAAAATTGTTGCTGTCATAGGTGTAACTTTCCATGTTTCTGTTTCTCAAGAGCTTGCATGTAATTTAATGTATATTATCTGTTTGGTATTCCATTTTATTTTGATCCTTAAATAATTTAAACATTGCAGTTTTCATCAGTAGAAATGTAAAACATACAACTGATGCCAGCATTTTGAAAATCAAGACAACAAAAATAAAACTATGAAAAAAGATCTTAAAAGGAAACCGTTTCTTTTTGTAATCCAATCACCGGTGATATTCTATGGCTCTATTTTCATTCCAAAGCCTGATTACAAATGGCTAAAACAGCTGTTTGCAAACAAGCTTCAGCTCACTTTCCCAGTCACAAGAAACATTAATCTTATAGATACTCTATTCATCATCCACTGCAACATGTGTGCCCACACCATCGAAAACATGTAGTTTTTGACAGTGCAAACTTCTAAACATAGTCCAAAAGAAGTAAATATAATTTATTTTCTGCTGCGGGACTATACTCAAGACTCTACTGTCACAAGGCTGAACGAAAATAGGATGACAGTTAATTGTCTTTCAGGTGCCAAGATCTTCTGATGTCTCAAGTGGCCTCAAGATTAATAAGTATGACTATGACATAGTGATGGTCCATGTGGGTATAAAGGACCTGGCATAAACAAACCCTTAAGGGATACTCGGGTTGACATTTCTGAGCTTTCTCTGCATCTCTCACATGCAGGGAAAACTCTGCTATTGAGCAGAATCCTACCTTTGCAAAGAATAATGTCAAGATTCAAGGAAAAGATAATTTCAACAACTGGCTTAATAAATGTGTCATTTGATGGGGATCCAGTATGTGTCAGCATGCAATGACCTGCTACACATCCTTACTTGCTTTGCCAAGAATGGCTTTTACATTTCATTCCAGGGCTTCTGCATACTAGCTAAAGCATTTGCTGTCCCCATAGTGCTTTTTTCAGGCAAAATCCATCTAATGGATCTTCCGGCCTTAAAAAAAAAAAAGGAAACACAACGAATAAAGCACCAGATAATATCTGTAGTGCTGATCAACACTAGGAGTCTAAATGCCTGACCTTGGAGTCCTGCATTTGAGCACATCCATGTGTATATTATTACTGAAACCTGGTTTAAAAGCACCACCTCTGTTTCAGGATTTGGCACCTACCATGCATTTAGACCCAATGGGAACTGTGGTGAATATTTGTTAAAGACCATATTACT
Source organism: Protopterus annectens (assembly GCF_019279795.1). Taxonomy (NCBI): domain Eukaryota; kingdom Metazoa; phylum Chordata; order Ceratodontiformes; family Protopteridae; genus Protopterus; species Protopterus annectens. The sequence continues at coordinate 474,220,416 of NC_056737.1, read as the reverse complement.
TCAAAGCAGATTCCCAGAGACTCACAGACTGAACTTACAGAAATTCAGCACACTTTAAATACAACCAGCTATTAGATTATGGTATGTTAGAGGATCCCCCACCCAAAAATAAATAAATAAATGTCCATTTCTTAAAAACTATATTGAATGAACTTCAAATACACAAAAAAGAAATCAGTCATCCTGGGAAACATTAACTATCCTTTGATGAATTGTGACACCTATACTTCAAATGCAGGCTACATCCAGGAATTGCTTGGTTTCATAAACAAGTATTCCCTGTATCAAATATTCAAAGATCCAACTAGAGGATGAAATATTTTTGACCTGGCCCTCACAAATATAGCATCTATGTGCACTGCCCAACTGGTGCACTTTAACCCCTGTCGAGACTAACAAAAATTGGTTTTTCCTCTCAAATTCACTAAACCAACAGACGTAAATATCGCAGTATTCAAAGACTTCAAATATGCACACTTCCCACAATTCTATGATGAAATCTCAAAAGTTCAAGTTACAACTGTAACCCACAAAATGTTGACATGGCTAGTAGTTATGCAAAAAAAGGTTTTGTAGAAAACTGTATAAATCTGTCAGTTTCTGGAAAAGTTGAACAAAATGGGAAGGGTAAGAGAAAACCAGCCTGGTAGTTCACATACATAAATAAACATTGCAATAAATGAAAAATGCTCATTAGTACATAGAGAAAAACAAAAGACTCACAAATCAAAGTCAATGTCAAAAGTTTATCCAAGAGGAAAACAAAAAGTAAGTCCTTCTTTGCTTATGATAGAAAGGTATGAAATAACACCCTGCATTGGTCTGAACGTATTCATAGTAGCACTACCTGTTCTGATACAGTAAATATTTCAAATATATTAGCAAAACATTGTGCAAATTTCACCCCACAGACATCTATACAAAACTGACATATGCCTAAGAATCTCAAAATCTCTATAATTGCAAAGAGCAGTAGTTAAAAATACTCCCCAAAACAAGAAGTACATCCTTTATGGGACCTGATAACATACCAGCTTGCAGTATTAAATGTGCTTGTTGGTCCACTCCTACAACTGTTCAATTGGAGCGTATCCACTGACTTTGTCCAAGAGGTTTGGCATACAGCAGTTGTGATGCCACTTTACAAGGGTAGCCCCACCATGGACCCCAGAAATTACAGACCCATAAGCCCAATGAGCCTTATCTGCAAGGCCATGGAATGGGTAATAACAGACCTAATAAGCTGATAAAAAAAAAAAAAAAAAAAAACAAACAAACATATAAGGCTTGATCCTCATCAGTTTGGCTTTGTTAAGGGTAGATCTTGTCTAAAGAATCTGGCAAATGTTTTTAGGAAGTAATACAAGCTATGGCCAGTGAACACTATCCATACAACATACCTTGACCTCATCAAGGCATTTGATACCAATATTTATTTATTTATATTTATTTCCTTACCAAGGTAGTGCACTGATCTCAATGAACCATTAGCAGGCACAGCCTGGGTGAATAGACTCATATAAAAAATTAACAAAAACATACTTACAGATACAGGGATATGCTAAAAAATAAGTACATATTTGCAGATGTAAGGATATGCTACAACATACCACAGGCCAACATTATCAACAAGTTAAATGCACTCTAAATTGATCCCTTTGTAGTTAGATAAATAGCTAATTGGCTGAGGGACAGAACCCACACTGAGAGAGTGGCATGCATATCCTCAGATATCATGAAGGTAACCCGTAGGGTACCATAGAGATCAATGCTGAGATCTCTGCTATTCAGTATATATTTCTCTGATCTTCAAATCAGAAATGTGGAACTCTAGTTAAAGAAGATTGCAAATGATTGTAAACTTGGCATCATTATATTCAAATCTCCTTCTGATATGCTGAGGCTGCAAAGTGAACTTACACATGTTAATAGCTGGTGCTCTGAAAATGGGCTAAACCTAAATGCTATATAATGCAATATTGTTGCATTTGATAAACCCCCACACAAATTAAAGTTTAGAAAACACCTCACTCCATAATAAGTGTTGAGAGACCTTAGAACATGGGTAGATAACTCCCTTTCCTTTGATCATCATGTTGCAACTGTGGACAGAATATCCTTCTGTCGGGCATAACTGACCGCAAAGGATATTTGTTCTAGATCCAAAGAAGTTCTTGCATATTCTGCACTGATCAGGGCCATCATCGAATACAATGACCCTGTTTGGTATATATTTTATTGAACATCTAAAGCAATTAGCAAGACCCCAAAGGTTCCCGACAAAAAAAAGAGCATAGGCCTAAAGGAACTAAGCTATCAGGAGAGGTTGGAGGCCTTGTCTGTGTTCAATGTCCTACACACTCCTTAGAGGTGATCTGTGCTTTGCTTTTTTGTCCAGTAGAGATCCAGCAGTTAAAGATAGATCTGTTATTCTGTCACAAACTGAACAGTACAGCAAACACTAGAACCAAAGGTCTGAACCTACTTCAGTAAATAAGCAAATCATGGTGGAGAGAGAGATTTGCCATTGATTGACTACCCCGTCCTTGGAAAACAACTTTCCCTCCAGACTAAATAATGTGATATACAATCTTCCTATAAGAAGGAATTAGAAAACTGGGTGGGTATTCATAAATTCACCCCAGGTATAACTGGCTTATTACTCCTTGGAAAAGGAGGTTAAGTCTAAGGGTGGATACTAGCAAGAAGGAAATGGCCACATGGTCCAGCTGCCTTGTGCATTCTTTGATTCTGCGATCCTATGATTCTGTCTTTTCCAAAACTGGTTGCACAAAAGGGCGCTTCTACATTATTTCAAACCAGAACTGAAAATAGACCTCATCAGAAAACCTAAACTGATTCGGTTAATTGTCAGAAGTATTTAACATAAAAAATGCTGAATTTTATTAAAATACTAGCTAGTTTAGACCTCAGATAATACTGCATCATTTAATTATGCCTGAAACCATGCATTGACTCATTGAAGTTTTTTTCCTCCCACTGCCGATACCTGCTTCAGGTTAGACAGAACTCGAAAGAGAGCAGGTTCAGTAGCTATTCTTGTAGCAAATTGGATCAAAACTATTCTTTATCAACCTTAATTAAAACCAGCTAAATAAAATAAATCATTCATAAAGACAAACAAATTCATAATTAAAGCAAGTACTAGCAAAGGTGATAATCTAAACCCTCCCCCAGAGCATGTAGTTCAAGTACTAGCAAAGGTGATAATCTAAACCCTCCCCCAGAGCATGTAGTTCAAGTACTAGCAAAGGTGATAATCTAAACCCTCCCCCAGAGCATGTAGTTCTTCTCTTGAATATATTTTACATGGATTAAATTAGGAATTACCTTAGACCTACAAATACTTGAAAACAACAGTCTTGAATGACTATTGCCTGATCCTGACTTTCAAGATCACTCCCTTAACTTGTTTGGTATTTTTTAATTTTATAACCCTTCCTTCAAGAACAGACACCTGCATTGGAATTGCTGAAATACTTGACTGATTATCAAGCTCTGGCAGATGATAGCTGATAAGCCTAACAACCTCATAATCCACAATGCTGTTTTCTCAATCTGCAAACCTGCATACCCAAGCAAGCCAAACATAACTACTTTACCATGCACAAAACAAAATGAAAATTCTAAAAAATGCAATCAGGCACACTGTTGTGTCTGTGACTTCAAATAGTGAAGCTCTCAGTTAAAGAAAAATCCATCCCTGTCAATATTAAATTGTCTACCACCACCACTCTGATTATTTCAGGTAAAGGCCTACTTCACCCCTGAACTCAGACTATGGTACTATAAGACGAATATCTGCACTTTCTCTAGACAACTGTATAATCAACATAAAAACTGTACAATGAAACATAGCTTCAGTTCTTCACTAGTCTTCCAAATATACATCTTCCACTCCAAAATGTTTCTGGTAAGCAATAAATCATCTCCTAAATCATGGATACCAAGCAAACTCCAGTCTCGGGACAGGCACCTAAAATAATGAAATGGCAGAAGATGTTCTACATTTTCACAAGTTGTGTATCCTCTCAGTTCACTGTGTTGAACTTGTCAGGACATTGTACCATCAGCTGATAACCCACTGTCATTGCTCTCTTTCTGTCCAGTTTATGGTGCTGAACCTTCATCTCGAGACAAATCCCATAGCATCCAGTAGAATCTTAAGGTACTACAACTCATACACATATCCAAAGTCTTAAAAAACACTGACAACCTAGGTAACTACAAGTGAATAACCCCATCCAATCCACTAAAGTTCTAGAAGAATGATTCAGCTGTAGTTCCTGTCATCACTTTAAACACATTGTCAGGTGCCCAGCATGACTTCAGACTTGCAGACAAATCGGATACAACTCATAAAACACAGAAGCATATATCCTTAAACATATATAACAATTGCATATTCCGTTAGTAGAAATGCAGAGTGTGAAGTCAAACCCAGTACAGATTATCAATGTAATCTAGGTTAGACTGAACATTTTCTGGTTTTAAAAGGCTTTTCTTCCATTTCAGAAGAACCTAATGCTGTCATAATAATTTGGCTTCCCCTACATATGCTCGAGGAGAAATTGCTCAGGCATCAATAGCATGCAGAAATAAAAGAAGAAAGTACAGTTGTATGCACTTACCATAAATGTAGATGTTCGAGTGTATTCACTGTTGCAGTCATTACATTTGGGTAATCTGCTGGCAGGTTGCCCTCAGCCAGCCTGATTAACAAAGTCTTGGGTCCTACGTCGGTTGCTGTCCCTTCTTCCATGACGTTAGGTCGTCAGGGGTATAAAACATGCAGCCAACATCATTTACATCAGTTTTTCTTGCCCCTGATGGCAGGTGCCCCCCTAATGGGGAGCAAATAAACACAAAAGTATCCCTCCAACCAAAAGCAAATACACCAAAAAGGCTTTTAAGCATAGTAAAGGAAAGTAGAGGCATAGCCAGAAGAAACTAGGGGGCTTGAGGTAGGGTAACCAGGACTGCAACAGTGAATAACACACTAACATCTACATTTATGGTAAGTGTACACAACTGTACTATGTTCTTCATGTTTCACTGCTGCAGTCATTACATTTGGGTAGATTCCCAAAGCTATGGTTGGGAGGAGGAGTTTAAACAGCATTAGGGCCAGCTATAAGGCCCTGCAAGACAGCAGTGGCAAAGCCAGCTCTGGATTTAGAGAAAATTGGTAAGTGATCATGCTTGGTGAAAGTATGTACAGAACTCCAGGTAGCAGCTTCTAGGATATCCCTGGTAAGGGACACCTCTGAGAAAGGCTGCAGAAGTAGATGCAGCCCTGGTGGAGTGAGATCTGATTCCCTGGGGGATAGGTTTTCCATGGTGCTTATAGCAGAAACGAATGCAATGGCTTATCCATTTAGAAATGGTTTGTTTTGAAATAGCCTTCCCTCTGCCCCTGCAGTAAATGCTACCAGCAATTGTTCACATTTTCTTTGAGATTTAGTCCTGCCCAAGTAGAATCTAAGTTGTCTGTGCACATCCAAGGAATGCAGAATCCATTCCCCTTTGTTCTGTGGATTGGGAAAGAAGGTTGGCAAATGAATGCACTGATTAAGAGCCACACTGGAAACCACCTTGGGCATGAAGGACTGATTGGTCCTGAGAGATACCCTGTCCACATGAAAGATGATGAAAGGCTCCACTGCCATAAGGGCCTGTAATTCAGATATCTTTCTAGCTGAAGTGATTGCTAAAAGGAAGGCTGTTTTCCAAGAAAGGTATTTTAAGTCTGTAGTAGCAGCTGGCTTGAAAAAAGATAGAGTAAGTTTCTCCAAAACAAAGTTAAGGTCCCAGGCAGGGGTAGGAGCTCTCCTGGGTGGTCTCAAGTTTTTTGTCCCTCTGAGATACTGCTTGAGCAGAGGATGAGAGAAGAGGGGTGGTTCTGTGTTATAGTGAGCTGAAATGGCTGAGGCGTGGATTTTAATGGAGGAAAAATACAGGCCCTTGTGAAGCATCTCAGTTAAGTATTGCAAAATCTGAGGTAAATTGGGTGCTGCTGTGCTCATCCCTAAAGAGTGGTTCCAGGCACGAGAATCTTTTCCATTTGTCAGCATAAGATTTTCTAGTACTAGGTCTCCTCGCCTCCAAGATGACATCCATCACAGGTTTGCTGAGGGATAAGGGTGAATTTAAGTGGTTAGCCAGGCTGCAAGGTTTAATGTTGGAAGCTGAGGGTGCAGAATTTGGTTCTCCTACTGAGACGACAGGGAAGGGATCTGAGGCAGGTGCCATGGAGATATTTGTGACACACTGTGGAGGAGGGGGTACCAGTGTGGCGCGGCCAGTCTGGAGCAATCAAAATCATCCTTGGTTTGTCCTGTCTGACTTTTAGTAAAACTTTGGAGAGCAGAGGCAGAGGGGGAAAGGTGTAGACTGAGGTTTTTCTAGCTGAAGGACAGAGCATCCACTTTCCAGGCTTGTTTGTGGGGAGTCCTTGTGCAAAACTTGTCCAACTGGTAGTTCTGGGGGGAGGCAAATAGATCTATGTCTGAGCTCCCCCATTTGCTTGTCAACATGTTGAAAATCCGTGGTTCCAGTTTCCACTCGTGGGGTCAATGAGGTTTCTGCTTAGTCCGTCTGCCAGTGTATTCAATTTTCCTGGCAGGAATTGAGCTTGTACATTCACTTGGTAGCTCAAGGCTGTGTTCCACAATGCCATGGCTAGTCTGCAGAGGGGGTAGGAATGTGTACCCCCTGCTTGTTTATGTACCACATAACCGTGGTGTTGTCCATCTTTACCATTAGTTGTCCTGGAAGAATGTAGTCCTTGAAGGCAGTCAAAGCATTCTGTACAGCTAACATTTCTTTTTGATTGATATGTAGGTGCATTTGATTTGGGTTCCATTTGCCCTGAATGCACTTCCCTGCCAGGTGAGCCTCCCACGCATAGTCTGAAGCATCTGTAGTTAGGGTTTGTGTGACAGGGGGTAGTGTGAATGGTAATCCCTTGTTTTGGTGGCAGGCTTCTGCCCACCATAGGAACTCCAGGTGTAGGCAAGGTATGATAGGAATAATTGTTTCCAGGCTGTGACAATGTTGACTCCATAGACTTTTTAGATACCACTGTAGTTTCCTCATATGCAGTCTTGCATATGGAATTAGAAGAATGCAGGAGGCCATGAACCCCAAGGCTTGCAGCATTTGTCTTGCAGATAGCAGGATTTTTGTGGCCACTTGTTTGAAGCAAGTTACCAAATAAATTTGCTTCTCTGGCATGAGGAAAGCCTTCTGGGCAGTTGTATTCAAGCTTGCACCCAGGAATGTAATCTGTTGACAGGGTACCAGTTGTGATTTCTTTTCGTTTTTGGTGTACCCCAGACAAGTTAGAACCCTTTTTACAAACGCCAGATGATTTATAAGTATGCCCTGGTTTTCTGCCTGAATTAGACAATCGTCAAGGTATGGATATATTTGAATATTTCTTTGTCTGCAAAATGCAATAACTGGAGTCAGGCACTTTGTGAATACCCTGGGCGCAGTAGACAAGCCAAAGGGCAGTGCAGAGAACTGATAATGCAAGTAGCCTGCTTTGAAGCTTAAGTATCTTCTGCAAGATTCCCTGATTGGGATGTGCAGGTATGCTTCTTTTAAATCGAGTTCCCAACCAGGCATCTTTGCCTAGCATAGGAAGTAACTGGTGAAGAGTCAGCATCTTGAATTTTGGAATCTCCAGAAAGGTGTTTAGGGTAGACAGGTCCAGGATTGGACACCATGATTTGTCTTTTCTGGGTACCAGAAAACACCTGGAATAGAAACCTTGTCCCTTTTCCTGTTCTGGCACCAGTTGAAAAGCCCCCATGCTTAAGAGGGAAAGTACTGGTTTCTGAGCCTCTGCCCACTGATTCGAGGGCAGGTCTGGCCACCCGTTTGGTGTTGGCAACGTGTGGAAATGAAATCTGTATCCCTGGGACACTGTATTTAAAACCCATTTGTCCTGGGTTATGAGTTCCCAGTTGTTTGCATGAAGAGCAATCTTTCCCCCCAAAGGGGTGGTCAAAAGGTAAGTGCTTGGTAATTTTAAAAGGAAGTCATTGAGACTGTTTACTATAGGGGGTGTCTTTTTATTTCCAGATTTGGAAGTGGAGGCCCCCCACTGGTTAGTTCTGAGAGTCCCCTGGGACTGAAACCTGGGGTTTTTGCTGTGTCTGGGTTTGGCTTGAGACAATCTGGAAAGGGTTGGAAAGGCTCAATTCTTAGTAGGCCAATGCCTACTAAATCTTGGAGGTTGCACTTGTAAGAAATCTTTAACAGTTTTGCATAGATTTAGCTTTATCTTCCATCTTTTTTAGAATTTCTTCAGCCTTATTGCCAAACAGGCTGTCCTTATTTAAATCAGTATCCAACAATTTAGATTTAACATGATCAGGCAAAGATTGCTCCTTAAGCCAAGCATGCCTGCTAAGCACAGACCCAGTAACAGCAGCCCTCTAAAGAATCACAACCACATTGCAAAGTATGTTTTCCAACTTGTTCAGAATGCATTAAATCCTGTAAATTTTTATTTTCCACACAGTCAGGAATCAACATAATTTTCTGTTTAAGCAGTCCAATAATATGCTGTTGATATTTTAACATATGAAATTGGCAGTTTAATGCTCTGATTGCCAAGGTTGCAGAAGTATAAACCTTTTTACCCTATCTATCCAGCGCCCTGGAGTCTCTATCAGAAGGGGTAGGATTTTTAGCGGTAGAAGCCTTAATGCCCTTGGGCCCCTGAGAAATGGTTTCTGGATCTGCAACAGGATTTTTGAAAAGGAACTTGTGGGACTCAGGAACCTTGTAGTATGTCAGGTTTACTAGGAGCCAGAGGCAGGGAATCAGGGGCCAAACTGGATTCCGAGAACACATCATCAATAATGTCTAGTACAGGAGGTATAGCCAAAGGTAGAAGAAAGAAATCCCTAAGCCTCTTTTTTGAATCAGAAAATTCCTGACTTTCCCAGTGGAAATATTCCCTTAAAGTATGTAAAGTTTCCCCAAAAGAAAAATGCTCAGGAGGGGAGGCAGAGAGAATGGAATCCTCTGCATCATAATCCTCATAAGTAGGTATGGACTAATCAAGGTCATTAGAAGAGTCAGAAGAAACATAATCCTGATCAGAAGATTCATAATCAAGCTCAGCCCTAGGCATCTTACAGGGGTTGACTACCCCTGATTAGACTAATTAGATCTTCAGCCATTTTTATCATTTGTTTTTTAGGCATAGGGGCCTGAACATGTGGCCTGAGCGTCAGTTTTTTAGATATAGATTTAGGCCTTAGTAATGAAGGCGGTGTCGATTTAATATGCAAGTCTGTAGGCCTGAATACACTCTCAGAAGCCGGTGCTTGCACAGTGGCTCCAGACCCATCCAAGGTAGAGACATCCGCGGGTTCCATAGGGTGAAGCATCTCGTGCCATATCGGACTCCGAATGGGTCTCAGTAGAGGCCTGCGAATCAGAAGTAGCAGGTATCAGGGGCTGCAAAAGCACCTCACTGAGTACCGGCGAACTGGTGACTGGCTTAGGAGAAGCGTCATCAGCAGTTTTGGAGCTTGGTGGCCTGTCTCTGTCTTTATCTTTGCGTTTTTTTGGAATCCCGGTAATCGGATGGCTAACCGATGGCATTTTTGTATAATTAAACCGAGAACCGAAATATTTAGAGGCAAAAATGTACCAACGACGGATAATGCGCTGATTAAATAAAGCACAAAACTGACAGCAAGGTACGTCGTGGTCAGGGCCTAGGCAAGGAATGCAGTATGAATGAAAATCTTTGAGGTATTTGCTTTCCACAAGTAATGCAATTATTAACTTTTACTGACATCGGTAAGGAGCAAGAAAAATATAAAATGTGCCTAAATAACCAATGATAAAAAACAAATCCAGGCCACGGAAATAGGTAAAATGATCTTTATAAATCCACAGATGAGCGCTTTCGTCTGATACAAAGAATTCCTCAGATGAAAGCACCAGTGCTACATACAACAATATATACTTAAAAACAGTTAACATCAATTAAGAATTAAAGGAGCATACCCAATAGGTACACTATATCATAATATTGATGTAGTTACAAATGTGTACAGAACATGTACAAATTTGTAAAACTAAATAAAAAACAACAATTTAAATACTTTCTGCTTTGGTCAATAAAACAGATTTAATACTTAAATACTCATTAAGACCAGGTGGAATATTAGATTTAAGCCTGAGCTGCCATTTAAGTTCCTTGTTCGGCAAAGCATTTTTAAGGTCCCCACCTCCCCTGTACTGGTTTTCTTTAATTAAATCAATAATACCAAACTTAAACCCAACATAGGAAGGACATAGTAAGGTGTGTTTAAATAAAGCACTAGTCTCCTTATGTGTCCTAATGTCGTACTGATGCTCATAAATACGATCTTTGAATGGTCTTTCTGTTTTTCCTATATAAAATGCACTACAATTTGTGCATAAAGCCATGTAGACTATCATCTTCATTTTACAGTTTCCTTTACAGAATCTAACAATACTATTCAGACCATTATTCAACTTAATCCTTTGTTCACTAATAATTGAAGAACAAACACTGCAACTACCACACGGGGCAGTGGCTCTATAATGTGTAACATCTCTGTCTGTCTGTTCAAAAATTCTTTTAAAGTTCCTTCCAATTTTGTAGGTGAATAAAGGTTGCTCCCCCACCACATTATTTAAATCTTTATTGATTTTAAATAAATTCCAATTTGCTCTCACTGTTTGTGTGAATAAATCTGAAAACATATTGTATTGTGTAACACAGGCTCCATGGAAATTTTTTCTTTTATCATCCTTTTTCCTCTACCCTAACTAAGGGATGTCCAAGCAAAGCCTTATATTTAATACCCCATCCAGAACTTCCTTAATCATGTCTATAGGGTAATCCCTTTCCACAAATTTATTGCCTAAAAATATAAATTCACCCAATAAATCATCATGGTCAGAGGTCATCTTTTCAATTCTCACTGCCTGACCCTTGATGAGACTTCTCTTTTGTGATATAGGATGATAGCTGGTGTAATGTAAGCAACTATTACACCAGGTATCTTTCCTATAAATATTAGATTTGAATCCCTTAGTGATTTTAGTAATTGTTACATCCAAATAATTTATGCTGACATCGTTGTGTGTATGTGTAAAGGACAAAAAAGATGTACAAGAATTTAAATATTCCATAAACTTTACCAAAGTGTCATGTGTTCCATTCCATAACACAAAGATGTCGTCCAAAAATCTCAGGTATAACCTAACATTGGTAAAAAAAGGACAATTGAAAACAAACCTGTTTTCCCATTCCAGTAATACTAAATTTGCATACACCAGAGCTCAGGCTGCTCCCATCGCTATACCACTAACTTGCTGGTAATACTCCCCTTGAAAATGGATATAATTAGAATCAAGTATCACCTCCATAAGTTCTAAAATGAGGGAAATTCTATCCCTTGGTAAAGAAGAAAGTTTGTTTAAACTATCACCAAAGAATTCATGACCCTCATTTCTAGGAATACTGGTAAAAAGATCTTTCACGTCAATGGTAAGAAAAGTGCAGCCTGCACTCCATAAATCATTAGTACGTTTACTTAAAAACTCCCACGAATTTTAATAAGATGTGAAGTTTGGCTAACAATTTCCTTAATGTAATGATCCACAAACACAGCTAAAGGGTGGGTCTTAGAATTTATGGCGGACACTATAGGTCTGAAGGGGGGGTTCCTTAACAGATTTATGCACTTTGGGCACTCCAAAAATGTTGGGAATAGAAGGGTGTGTTTGTCTCAAAAAATTATATGTTTTACTGTTGATTCTATTGTCGAATAAATATTCTCCCAATAATGAGTCAATTCTTCCATATGCTATATGAATTTGATTTTTTGAGACCGGGGTATATGTAGAAGCGTCTAATAAGATATTTGTAATAACATTGTTGTATTCCTCTATACTAAACATTACCACTCCCCCACCCTTATCAGGTTTCATAATGCGAAATGTATCCTGCGTCTGTAGTTCATATAATAAATTTGATTCTTCTAAAGTTAAATTTGAGTGTCCTTTTAGCCATCTATGTTTGGCATATACTTCATATAATTCTTCTGTGACTGTCATTTCAAACAACAAAAGAACAGGGTGGAGCAGTGGATTGTATGTACTACTCCTTCTTTCGGCTTTTCCCAGTTAGGGGTCGCCACAGCTGATCACCTGTCCACTCATGATTGGCAGTGGAGTTTTACAGTGTCGAGTTGCCAGCCCGGCGCCCAACCTCCCACAGAAGGCACACGCACTCACACCTAGGGTCAATTTAGAGTGTCCAATCCACCTACAGCATGTCTTTGGGAGGAAACCGGAGCACCCGGAGGAAACCCACATGACCACAGGGAGGACATGCAGACTCCGCACAGAAGGCACCCCAGCCGAGGATCAAACCGGAGAACCTCTTGCTGTGAGGCGACAATGCTAACCACTGCACCACCGTGGCCGCCCATTGTATGTACTACTCATAACTAAGTCAAAACACCCACTAAAAATATTGTCTTTGTTGTTGTTATACATGATTTTTAAATTTAATTTTCTTAAATATAATTTCAAATCTATTAAAAGGTTTGCTATATCCCCATACTGGGATTTAATGAATTTAAACCCGTTAGAAAAAAGTACAAAATGCTGTTTAAACTACAGGATGTGTAATTGAAAATCTTGAATCCCATGTATTCATTCAGAATGCCACTAGTACCTTCAAAAGTGACTATTTCCCCTTCTTCCCTACCTTTTTCCACCCATAACCCGTCCCATAACCATTGCTTGGGTGCCCTGGATCTGATGGAAACCTGGTTTTGCTTGCTATATGCTCCAACCTCCTTGGTGCTAAAAAATGTTCACCTTCTACATTAAAAGAATCCAATTCATCTAAAGGTCTGTGTGTAATTTTCTCCTCTATCCCTTGTCCTTCATATATAGGAGCCCTCTCATCAATATAGTCAGTGTCTGGGTTAGTACCATCGGGATGTGGTCTACTTGCAAAACCATTGGCTCTATTATTGTACTTCTTTAAGGGGCCTGGGTATACTTTGCCTACTTCATACTGCTTTTTATCCCTTAAAAACTTTTTTTGTTTAGTAATAAAAATGCTTTGAATCCTTTTGTCAATTTTCACCAATACATTGTTATAAAACTGCTCATATTCAAAAAACAATAGATCGTTCACAATATCAGCATTTAATTTATTATTATCGGCCACCAAAGTCACCAACGCTACTTCATTATACTTAATCTTTCAAGGAGACCTTTACCATACTCATCAAAAAAACTGTGAAAATCCTTAATAACAGCATCTGTATAAATAATACCAAAAGGGTATTTGTAAAATCTCAACCCTTGTGGTGTTATATTATGATTCAAACAACATTTCAAATAACCATTGTCGATCTGTAAATGTTTTAATTTAAAAAGTTTTTTTTCAAACACAAAAATCATTTCCTTTAATGTAGGCACTTCATATCCATCACCATAGCCATTATTGAATATAGGAACATTAGGACCACAGTCAAAATCAAAGTTCTTTTCAACAACATCCCTAAAACACAATATTTGAGCAGTCCGAGAACTGTTAAAACCTATACGGGCACCATCGTTCTGAGAACCATTACTACCACAATTAAGACGCTGTGTTTGGAAAGAAACAGTACCTCGTTTGTAAGAATTTGCTTGAATATTCATTTGCCCCTGGTCTTGGGTACACTGAATCTCCGTACTATAATGTCCGGCCTGATTTTGCCCTGTATTGTTTCCAACGCTTACAGGAGCAGCTACCGATCCCATCTGTACACCACCATTACTCGCACCAACCGAGTGTGGAGATGATGTAATCACGGCAGTAGACACTTTCTGAGCTGAAAAAAACGCAGATCCCAATAAAGGAGCACCAGCTATAGGCTCATTCTGGCTCAACAGTTCTATGAGCCTAGTTAAGTCTCCTTTGAGAGATACAATTTCCTCTCGCATTTTACTAACTTCATTATGTATTATGTCAGCTTGAACTGGACTTGGGAGTAACACCATCCAACAGCATAGTCAAATCACTAGAAGAGTTCTCCATAGTAGCACCAGTGCCAACGAAATTAACAAGTCACTAATACCTAGAGGCGGACTACTGGATTCTAAAAAACACACCACAACAATATAAAACGTGACTAAATAACCAATGATAAAAAACGAATCCAGGCCATGGAAATAGGTAAAATGATCTTTATAAATCCACAGATGAGCACTTTCGTCTGATACAAAGACTTCTTCAGATGAAAGCACCAGTGCTACATACAACAATATATAAGCAAGGATAAAAGAAGAGAGGACCTATTACAGGCAACAGGCTTCAAGAGTTAAAAAAATAAAGTTACACAAATAATCATAAGATGCCAAAACGCAAAAAAATTTTAAACAAATAAAATAATAAAAAATCCTTAAATGAAAAATTGCGATAATAAAAAGAACAAAATTCATCCAAGAAAACTAAAATATGCACTGATTAAAACGCACTGCTATGCACATATATATAAAAAAAGCTTATATAACATGTGAAGTATGACAAAATACCTAGAACAAAGTGCATTATATGTGTGATGTTCTCAAGCATATACCTTCAATCTCACTCTAGGATCCTAAAACTAAATGTATGCAGCGAGCCACACTCCATCATGTTCATCATCGGTCTCTAAAAAAGGCCGGGTTCCCTTTCCGACGTTAAAAGTCTAATAAAGCTTTTACTCTCTCGTGAAGCTGTGGATTTGGATATTTTACAACAATATATACTTAAAAACAGTTAACATCAATTAAGAATTAAAGGAGCATACCCAATATGGAATGGAACACATGACACTTTTGTAAAGTTTATGGAATATTTAAATTCTTGTACATCTTTTTTTGTCCTTTACACATACACACAACAATGTCAGCATACATTATTTGGATGTAACAATTACTAAAATCACTAAGGGATTCAAATCTAATATTTATAGGAAAGATACCTGGTGTAATAGTTACTTACATTACACCAGCTATCATCCTATATCACAAAAGAGAAGTCATATCAAGGGTCAAGCAGTGAGAATTGCAAGGATGACCTCTGACCATGATGATTTATTGGGTAAATTTATATTTTTGGCAATAAATTTGTGGAAAGGGATTACCTTATAGACATGATTAAGGAAGTTCTGGATGAGGTATATAATGGATGGGGTATTAAATATAAGGCTTTGCTTGGCCATCCCTTAGTTAGTGTAGAGGAAAAGGATGATAAAAGAAAAAAATTCCATGGAGCCTGTGTTACACAATACAATATGTTTTCAGATTTATTCACACAAACAGTGAGAGCAAATTGGAATTTATTTAAAATCAATAAAGATTTTTATAATGTGGTGGGGGAGCAACCTTTATTCACCTACAAAGTTGGAAGGAACTTTAAAAGAATTTTTGAACAGACAGACAGAGATGTTATACATTATAGAGCCACTGCCTTGTGTGGTAGTTGCAGTGTTTGTTCTTCAATTATTAGTGAACAAAGGATTAAGTTGAATAATTGTCTGAATAGTATTGTTAGATTCTGTAAAGGAAACTGTAAAATGAAGATGATAGTCTACATGGCTTTATGCACAAATTGTAGTACATTTTATATAGGAAAAACAGAAAGACCATTCAAAGATCGTATTTACGAGCATCAGTACGACATTAGGACACGTAAGGAGACTAATGCTTTATTTAAACACACCTTACTATGTCCTTCCTATGTTGGGTTTAAGTTTGGTATTATTGATTTAATTAAAGAAAACCAGTACAGGGGAGGTGGCGACCTTAAAAATGCTTTGCCGAACAAGGAACTTAAATGGCAGCTCAGGCTTAAATCTAATATTCCACCTGGTCTTAATGAGTATTTAAGTATTAAATCTGTTTTAGTGACCAAAGCAGAAAGTATTTAAATTGTTTTTTTTATTTAGTTTTACAAATTTGTACAACATGTTCTGTACACATTTGTAACTACATCAATATTATGATATAGTGTACCTATTGGGTATGCTCCTTTAATTCTTAATTGATGTTAACTGTTTTTAAGTATATATTGTATGTAGCACTGGTGCTTTCATCTGAAAAAGTTTTTGTATCAGGAGGAGGAGCAAGAAAAAGTTTCCCCAACAGGGTACTTAGCTTTAAGTTGAAGACTTTGGTTCTGAAACTCAAAAACAAAAATTTCAGAAGTCGTCCGACTGGCACTTGCGAACTGTTTCTGCTTCGGCCACCGCACGGCAAGAAAGACTGATGTAATGACATTGGCTGTATGTTTTATACCCCTGACGACCTGACGTCATGGAAGAAGGGACAGCAACCGACGTAGGACCCAAGACTTTGTTAATCAGGCCGACTGAGGGCAACCTGCCAGCAGATTACCCAAATGTAATGACTGCAACAGTGAAACACGAAGAACATCAGCATAATGCCAAATGCTTTTTTCCCTTAGGAAATTGTTATCCAAGTGTGCACTGGCAATGATTCACTTCCTTCTTCAATATGTTGCAACCAAGGAGTTGGTATAGATAAGTTCATGGGCTGTGGGGGGCTGCCCCACATCAGGTGATGGGTTGGTCCCTGCAAAAAACAAGAAAAAAGGAGTCTTTCTCCCATTTGGGTTGTGGGCATTTTTTTTCCCATTATTTTGAAAAATTCACTTTCAGGAAGCTGGTGTTTCATAGTAGAACCTATTAAGTCACATAATATAAACTATCAATGTGTCAATATACTGTAGGTTAGACAATGGAGATTTCATTGTTTTAAAGGCCTTCTTTCATTTCAGAGGAACCAGTGTTAAGATTTTTAATTTTCAAGTTACCTGGATCCAGGTTGGAGGCGTGAAAAGTTTTCCTCATATCCCCAGTTTAAGCATAGAGGCATTATAATAAAACCAGTTCATGAAAAATGGGAGTATGTTCCAAGCTACATTCCCAAATAGTTTTATCCCAGCTACCTTTTACCAAGACAGGCCCAACCACCAGCAGACACCCAAACAACTACCACCTCACTACCCAACACATGCAACACATAGACCACACAGTCAGAGTGTCAAACAGTCACAGCCTTAAGGCCAAAAAAAAATGAGACACACTGTGTCATTGGTGATCCATAGTCAGACACACTGACGACATCGATGTCTGTGCTGTGACAGAAACCTGGTTCAAGGCTCCTGAGAGCACCCCACCCATATGCTCTCAGAATTGGTTTCAAAATGATGAAAATTACTGAACCTACACACATTGCCCAGGTGAGACTGCCCTCACTAAGGCAAAAACACAGGGAGAGGATCATAATCATACTCATAATAATATAAGACATAGGAACTTGCAGACTTTGGATCCAACCCAGTTTGCTTTCAAAGGCAGAGATCCTGCTCTAAACTTGGTTGACTTTTCGAGACTTGTCACCAAGGCCATTGATGAGGAAAGGCAGTCCATACAGCCTACACTGAGCACAAAAAAAGTCATCAGGATGGGGACCCAGGTTGACAGTAGCCTTATGATCATGAAGGGAATCACACATCATCAAGGGGAGTCGAGGTCCCGTCCCCCCTGTCCTCATCTCATTAGACCTATGATTGAGTACAATGACAAAATAGATATAAATAGCGGGACGGATTGTGACAATTCAGAGAGACCCTATAGACGTCTATGCAAATGAAAAAATCACGTGAGGCAGAGCAGGCCTTCTCTTCCCTCTCTGGCCTTGAATCTTCCAATGGATGGGATGGGATTGCAGAGATACTCCCAGGGGATTACAGTGTGTCACTGCTTGACAGAGGCACAGCAAAAATGATAGCATAGTTTTTATTCTTATAAATGCCCTTGGGCAGATAGCCTAGTATGAACCTATGAACCTACCTATCTTCCTGTCTTCTTTCCTCTTTGTCCTTGTTTTCTAGGCCCTACAGCCATGGAAGCCACTTATTAACATACTTGTCTGTACTTATATTTCATCTATCTTACATGGGAGAAATTCAACTTATTTACCACTTTGAACTCCTTAGTCTTTTATCCATATTTTGTTTTCCAACACGCAAGTAATTTTTTTTTCTGCCAGCATTATAATGGAAAGCTGACTCCACCTTGAGCCATATTTATCTCTGCAATTAATGGGTAATCAAGGAAAAAGCAATACCTAATAGGTGCACTATATCCCAATAAATAATATTCCAACATGGGTTGTAGGTCATGCCTGAAGGCTACTAGCCTTTTGTAATCCCAAAGATATGATACCCCGTACTCTGTTTTCCCCACATCTCCAGCATATTGCATTGCAGTGCCAAATGTGGTACTATCTATCCAATGTAAAAGCATTTATGGAGACCCTGCCAAGCAGAAATTCTAAAGTGTGTAAATGTTGTTGCAGACTTGGTTATAATGCATATCTGACATATGAATGCAGTTACTATTGTATACAGCTTTTTTCCCCTGTTCTTCTCTGTTATTTTTGACAGCTGGCTCTTTTAATACCTTAGCTTTTATAGGATCTGCTAAATATTCACAAGTTGGAAATACACCCCTGCTTTACTAATCAGCTTCAGCTACTCAGATCTGCCTCCTGGGGGTATTAACCACTGCAACTGTTTCATTTACACTCACAGCCCTAAGTAATTCAATGCATTATTTTTTTCCAAATTAAATATAAAATCCTGCTTCAGTATTTGATCCTAGTATTATATATGTGACCTTTTCTTCCTCCAGCTCACCTCCACTTCCTGAGATACCTCTCTCTCTTGGTAAACAACCAACCCTATTGGCTGCATGATCCAGCCCCATAGCATAAATAGGTGAAGCCCTAACTATGTCCTAGGTGACCCATGTGGCCTGTTTTGGTTAGGTGCTTGAGGGGTCAAGTGAGAATGATGGGCTTGAGCAGCCAGTGACAGTTTGACCATTCTTGGGTGAAGAATGTGGTTTGACTGACAACACTGGTGACATGTACAGAGGGTAGGCAGCCCTCTGCAGAAGAAGCCAGGCAAGCTTACACTGTTACCAGTACATGCACACTGATGAGCTGGGTGGGGGGTAGTAGCTGTAGCTATTCACAGCAGTGAACAGCCTACCCTATATACTATGTTAAGCTGTACCATCATCTACTTTGCAATTCTTTTATTACTTTACACTTTTACTAACTATTATGCCATGTAAATAAGCAGCAGCTGAGAAGGGTCCTCCATGCCAGTGAACTGGAAAACATGTAGATAAACAGTGATGCAAAAAAAAAAGTCAAAATAATAGCAGTACGTATGTCAGTTCAATTACCTAATAAATTATACAGATTAAAAATCAGTAAACAATACACAATGCCGCACAACCATTCATAACAGAACAGCACTACTAAGTCATGGATTAGTGCAAACCTGAGTTTTTTTTTATCTTAATGAAGTATAGTATTAAGCTCATATAGGTGCATTGTCTACTCTGCTTCTCTAATTCTTTCAGCACAAAGGTTACTTCATAATATTCACCTCTCCCATGAAGTAGAAGCTACTAAAGCATCAAGAAAGTAAATTAATATTTTCACTGTTTGTTATGCACATGCATTATCAAAACAATTGTCATTTTTTTGTGTTAGGTCATACCATAGTTAATCATCTGATCCCAAAATTCTCTTAGTTTGCCAGACATATTTTTTAAACAAGAAACATCTTTATTATCATATGAGAAACAGGCAGTCTTACATTTATATAAATGAAAATAAACCATACTGACACAATCTTAGTTGCAAACATTATACATTACAAACTATGCCGACAGAACTGTAGCTGCAAACATTATACATCACTTATAATATATCCAGTCATTGTTAGTCAACTATTACATAGCTCATTAAAATCCTGCCTTCTTTTAAACCTTGTGCATGTATTGATCCCACACTTCCCATTTTTTCCTATATGATTTGCTCCTGTCCTTTTCTGAAGATCCCAATTCCAGTTGTTTTATTTCTGTTACTATCTTCACTACATCTAGTAAAGTTGGTTCAGTCTTTGATTTTTATTTTCTAGTAATTGCTTTTTTGGCAGCCATCATAATCAAACTCAGCAAAGCTTTATTATGTCTAGGCAATTCCGATTGTGTATCATAGCTTCAAAAAATAATTTCCTTAGTTACACCAATTTGCTCACCCAGCATCTTCGACAGAGCAGTCTGCCAACTCAGTACACTCCCAGAAAATATGTTCCCAGTTACCTCTTTCTTCCCCGTCACACCTCCAACATTTGCTGTCTACCTGAGGAAAAATTCTTTGGAGTCTACCTGGGGTATAAAAATATCTATGTAAACACTTCCAAGCAAATATTCTAAATCTTCTAGACTTTTGTTGCATATTTGGGAGATGTACATATACCCCCCATTGTTTCTTTGTGAATTGCTTATTCAATCTCTTTTCCCAATCCTTTCTAAACTCCTCTGAATGATTCTTATAGTTAACATGCAATATTTTATATGCTCTATCGTATTTCTTTCTAAATACGACCTAACCAGAGAGTAAGGCCTAGCATGGTTTTTCCAGGGTGTTCATGATATAAGCCCTACACCAAAAATAAGCCCCAGTTCCGATTCTTACTGTAACCTAATCATCACTCACACTTGACGGTTGAGATCCTTGGCCCATAAACCCACGCAGGTGTACTTTGAACGGTCAAAGTACAGACAACATGCGGGAAGCACATGCTCATGATAACAAGCAGCCGTGGTAGTGTCTTCTCTTCATAACCGGTGCCATTTTGTGTTGCTACTCCGGTCTCGTAAGTCTTCAGTTAACCCCATCCCAGACAAGATGAGTGCAAAAAGAAAGAGCTATTCCGTTGATTACAAGAAAGGAATTGTGGAGGATTCCTTTGGAAAGAACCTGACAGCTTTCTGTAAAGAGAAGTTAGATCTCTGAATGGTCCCTAAATGGTGAGCAGTGTACGTTAACCTCAGTCAACAGGCCGACGAGGGAAACACTAAGAAGTGTAAGTGTGGATCAAATCGGCAACCATTATTTCCTGAGCTTGAAGACATCATCTGTGAGTGGATGGCTAACAGGAGAGCAAAGGCTTTGGTTGTGTGCAGGGCTGATATTCAAGTATTTTCCCTTGCAATAGCACCACAGTTAGAAATATCCACAGAAGAATTCAAAGCATCACAACATTGGCTGGATGGCTTCCTTCAGTGATATGAACTGTCTCTAAGAAGATCAGCAACACTGTTCAAGCTGAAAGATGCTGAGGTTATTAAACGTGCACTTGTGTTCAAGTCCTTTGTTGATGGCATTGACTTTTCTAAATACCAACTCTCAAACATGATTGCTATGGATGAAACTTCACTGTATATGGGCCAAGGATCTCAAACAACAATTGATCAGAGTGGTGCCTCATCAATCTACATTCCCTCCACTGGTTACGAGAGTGTACGCATTACCTTTATTTTGGCAATTCATCTAGATGGAAAGAAACCCCCACCTTTAATCATTACTAAGGGCAAGAAAGATAAGATTGAACATGTTTCAGGCACTTACATTCTTGAAACCGAAAAAGCCTGATGCACACAAGCAGTTATAAGGAAGTGAGTCGATGTAATGCTGCCACTTGTTTTATGAGGTGGCAAAAGAGGTCTGCTAGTCTGGGATTCAGCCAGCACTCACCACGCTAAAGAAACAAAGAAATTCCTAGCATGGAGGAGAATAGATCAAATAATGATTAACGCAGGAATGACTGCCTATCTCCAGACTCTTAATATTACAATAAACAAGCCATTCTAGGACCATTTGCACATGGAACCCAATGACTACATTGAAAACAGAATGGGGAGAAATCAGCATGGAAACTTTGTGAAGCCTAGCCTGCAAGAGGTCATGACTTGGGTGAAAAATTTATGGGATAAAATCACTGACAGCTGTGTTGCCAATGCACTATGAGCAGGCTACTTGGACAAGCAGTGCTCATTTAAGGAGAGCTCAGTTGCTAGGCATGACAGACTGGGGCCAATGGTGCTACAGGAAATGGAGTCGCAAGAAATTCAGGCAGAAATTTGGGGGTTGGACACTTATGGCAATGTTCCAGAAGAACATGACTGTATTTGAATAAGTGTGAGAGCCAAGGTGCAGATATTCTGAAGTTGAAATGTTTGTTGCACTGTTTATGTAGAATTCTCACACAACTGTCAACCCATTTTTAGAACTGTTGCCCAATAATAGAAAAGTACAAGATAAATGTCAATTTGTGTACATGAATAAATGTTGATTTTTGTACATGAAGAAATGTCGATTTGTGTTCATTAATTGTCAATTTTTGTACATGAATACCTGAATAAAGGTAGATGATTGTACGGTGTGGGTAAATAAGGCATCCCCTGATAGTAAGCCCTAATGCGCATTTCGCTGGGAGAAAGAATATAAGACCGGGTCTTATTTCCGGGGAAATACAGTACTAATTATTTCTTTCTTAATGGCAACTTCTATTCTAGATTCTACTAAAAACTCTACCAGTGCTTGTCTTTCTTTTGGGACTACCTATTTCTTTCTCTTTGCCAATATTTTGATATCAATCCTTGATAGGGAAGGCAATCTCTAACCTGCAGTCCAAATAAATTCTTGGCGTCTTCCCATTCTTTTCCCTCTCTAATTGTTTGCTCCCAATACCTTGACTCCTCTGCCAGTTTTCTCCAATAAATTCCACCCCCCTCTTGTCTATTGTTTGTATCCCTAATTGCAGTCATCCCTATTGGCAGAATCTCCTTTCTCCACTTGTGTTGGATTAATTCTTAGAATACTTACTGCTACTTTATGAATGTAATATTCTGTATGATTATTGTTATTCTCCTTAGAGGTCTGCATCCAAAATCCCAGTCTCTCCTTGTTTCTTGAGCTTCCCATCTGTTTCATCATTCTCTCTCTACTTTGAATTATAGTTTTATGCTTGTGCTATGTATAGGGACCTTAACTGTGTTGCTCTGATATACCCCTTCAAATCATGTAATCCTAATCTGCCCTGTTCTATTGGAAGAGTAAGTTTATCCCACTTGACTCTTGATGTCTTCCCCTCCCAGATAAAATCCTTCATTTCTTTATTAATTGCTATCCACAACTTCTCCTCTGCCTGATACAAATATGCCTGATCTATGTGTAAGACTTGACAGACAAAAAAATGGGATGTACAACTATTGCAGATGTTTTATATATTTTCAAAATTAAAATTCCACCAATTGCATTACATTTGCTTAATGGCTAAATATGACATATATTCTATTGTGCCCTTTAAGTGAATGTATCATTCTGCCACCCCTCTGGCCACCCCTTTCCCCTTACCTGTTTTCTTCTTTATTACTGTTAAAACTCTGATGAGTTGAGGCTATTATTTTTGTATTTCTGGCTTCTAAAGTGTTGAATATCATAGTACCACAAATAGGAATATTTTCAGTTTTTAATCATATATGATACAACAGCTGATTAGATTTGATATTATTGTGCTTCAGAAGCTTGATTAATGGCAAAAGCTCTCTTTTTCTTTCCAGAATTTTTAAAGCATAGTCATTATCAAATCTTATATTATTTGCCCCATCTGTAGTGCCAATTTAGACCACGCTTTCTGAGTACTATTTCTTTGTCTATAAAGGAAGTCAGTTTCACAACTATACAGCTGAGTGGAACAGCTTTATTAAAACGAATTGGTTTGCCAGTGTCTCTGTGGGCTCTTTCTTTTCCATTTGAAACTTCCTCTTGAAAATTTAGAATCTATTGAATCCTAGAAGTTAATTAATTAAGCATCATGTCACTTACTTCATTTTTTTCCAGGAACTACACACTTTTTTTTAATATTTGCTCTTCTTTCCCTATTTCTAAGTTGTCAGCTTTATTATGGAACCAAGTGTTCTATTTTAATAAAAATAAACATTGAGAGTTTCCTTGTTTCTTATTCACATTAATATCATTTAGAGTTTTTTTTTCCTATGTCTTTAGTCTGGGAAGTCTGCTTTTCTATCAATAGATTTTTAACATTTCTGTTTGTTTTAAAGTATTATCTTGTATCAAGTTCTGTCTGAAAATTATTGATTTTCATACCAAGTATCCTGTAAAGAAAACAAAGCATGTTGAAAGTTCTTCAGTAATGTGTCTCTATGGGAAGCTTTTGAGGAACTCTGTTGAATATTTATTCCAAGTGAGATTATAAGAAATTTGACAGGAGATTTTTGAGCTTCCTCCAAATTATTTTAATAAGTCTCTCAAGAAGTTGCTATTAAACCTTTTTCACTCTTTTTTTTAGAAGTTCCTGCCTCTTTCCATGAAATAATATTAACAACAGAGCACTCCACTGGTGCTGTTATCCATTTGTCGTCTTGGATATTTCTATACTCAGGATTTTAAACAAAATGTAATGGACTATCATTAGAAATGTTATCATAGCTGTGGCATCATTAACACTGCTTACTTAACTCATTGAGTATTTGTGTTGCTCAAAAGTAGGTTATAGTCATGTGACATGCTGCAGTTACACCAGATTGTGAGGCTTCATAGCTTGCTGCAGTCGGCAGGAGCATCTGATGTACTTGATCATCCTGGTCTAATTCAGTCTTAGCAGTGACACTTCAGAGATGCATTTAGTTTCCACAAGTAACTTTAGGAATTAGTAACAGTTCTTTTTAGTACCTTTAAGAATTAGTAACAGTTCTTTTGTTTTTTTAAACATCTGTATTAACATGCACATAGCATAGCAACATGAGTTCACAATTATAAGAGAAAACAAAGCATTACATTTTTTCATTTGTGCAGATTATTCAAATATGATGCTATGCTCAATTATTCCATTTGGCATTATATAGATTGCAGACGTCCTGCCTTCTATGAAATATCATTTTGAAGGTATTGCTCCCAGAAATTCTGAAGATCCCATCTCCCCAGTAATTTGTAACAATTCTGAAATCGGAAAGAATAAACTAAGCTAATACAACCCATATGTATTTCAAATGCTTTTCGTGAGTTTTTTGTATATTTAGTAAAACATTGCTTCCAACAACTATCAGTGCAATCAGACATTTTATGATATTACCTCATAAAGTGACAGAAATGTTATGAAATGTTATATATATATATATATATATATATATATATATATATATATATATTCCCACTTATATTGATTTCTGTTCCTAGCCCCAAAATCCAGCAGTAAACAAAGTACACTTTTATTTTCTTTATCAGCATCTTTTATTCTGTAATAGTTAAGCTGCAGTGTTGATGTTGTCAGCCCAAGCTTTTAGTAAGCTGAGATTGTGTTTGTCTTCCTTGCTTCCTGAGTCAGATGTAGAGTTTAGGCTTTTTTGCAGTTAAACAATTCTCTAGTTTATATAGACAGAAATTGTGACCAGGGGTAGGGATTGGGGTTAAAATAAAATCAGATTGGTTGTTTAAATTGTGTAGTTACAGTCCAGTTAAATAGGAGTCAGTTTATTTGAATGTAATTCAGTGACTGGATCTAGTGACTCTTTTTGAAATACTTTTACTTCTGCATAGTGGCTGTTCTTCTCCCATAGTGTAGTACCTGTTAAATTTCAGTTTTCAGGATTCATAATCACTTTATTACACCAAGTATATGTTAGAGTAACTTACATATATTTTAACATTCACTTACATAATGGCACTATGTGGTGAGGTGTGTTGATTATCTAGGTTAGAGAGCATGTTAAATAGTGAAAAACGACCTTTGATTTCTGCATAAAAAATGTTTGTATGCTAACCATTCGTTTTTTTGCCAAACTGTTAATTTAGCACTTTGGCAATTACATTACTTAATTCACAATTACTTCTCCAGTCTAATTTGGCATAATTGTAGCTGAAACCGAAAGTGACGTAACTGTCTCAGGCATGCCCATTAATATTATTGCTGTAAACATGGCTGTGTATATTTAGTCTTCCCCTTTTGGAAGAAAGCTTTAAATTTCTTTTTAAATGCTGCAAAACCAAGTTTTATTTTCACAGGAAAAAAGTGTTTGCATGCATAAAGATATGCGCAAACATTTTTTAACACCTTTATTAAATTATCCCTTAAGGCATAGACAAACATATATTACTATAAAAGAGAACAACCCATAATAACGTTTCCACATATGCCTTGGGGATTCAGTGAACTCCACGTAGGCTTTATGTGAAGCCTACATTGAGTTTGTGTTTGCACAGTGAGCAGCAGTGCTAACTGCATATGCATGCCACACATCTCGTTTAAAAAGATACAAGCTAGGTTTCATGGCCAGCAACAGTGTTGCTGGCCAGGAAACCACACAGAGCAGCACAAACGCAGAAAGAATATGCATGCAAGTTTGCCTACAGGAAATCCCACTCTGTAAGACTGCACTGACAGCCTCAATACATATTATAGAAAAATGTACTCAGTACTATGTAAACTAAAACAGGTTTTTACAGACTGAAATAATGGATGTTGGGGTGATCAGCAAGGGCAAATTCAATGCAACATAAATATACTAGGCAGGGAAAGTGTGCTGTTTAAAATGGCCACAGGCATGAGTGATAGGAATGAAGAAGGAGGTGGAAGGCATGTAAAATATGACAATGTACACAAGACAGGATATGTCAGTAGCATAACATTAAGCACATATGTGCATAGCACAGTTTGTACTACTGTTTACACCTCCCTGTGTGAGTAAATTTATATCATCACACATGATAGCATACATGTGACTGCCACACAAGGTTACCTATCAATGGAGATGAATGGTTGTGCTATAAACATCACTGGAGAGGACATTTAACAAGGATGGTATGTACAATAGGGGGTTTGTGCATGTTGTGAGGATCTGTAAAATGATTTGCTTGAATATGACTGAAATATCAGCATACCTCACAAACTATCATGCAGGCATAGAAGCAGACTCTTGGACAACTGCTAATAGAAACAATTTTAAAATATTAACATTAATCTGTCACATTGCCAGAATATGTGAATTTTAGTTACTATACATGTTCTGCAGGAAGATACATGTACAACTATGATTTCCAGCATTCTGTAAGGGGAAGTTACCACTCCTTTTCCAAAAATAAACTGTCTTTTTTTTTGGGGGGGGGGGTAAGTGGGACAGTGTAAAGATGGGAGTTGAATTCAGGGGCAATCCTGGCCATTTTGAGAGGTTAGCATGACACATAAGCCACAAGCCACATGTGCAAGAATCAAACTTATTCTGATAATGTTGTCAGTGATCTCTGTATTTACTGGATGCAGCACAGAAATATGTATCACACATGCATCTTGTACAGCACCTTGAAGAGAAGTCTGCATACTCAATTCCTGTTTGGTATGCATATCAAAGGATAGTTCTGTATGGGCTGCAAGCTGCGTGCAAGCTCACTGTATCAAATGTAATATACTTGGCTAAATCATCCCTGGCTGACATGGGTATCAGCCATAAGGATTACAACACACTATTATGAGTGAATTCCTTAGAAAAACTCAAACAAAATAAAATGAAAAACTGAAGAACGAACTAGATGGACTACTTCAGAAAGACCACGAGTCCATGTACCAAATTTTTATTAAAACAATAAAATCCACAAGTCCACATTTTTTTAAAGTGCTTTTAATCTGGTCTTATAGCCAAACTTCCTCAGATGAAATTACACACACTGCCACGTAGTTTAAATCTCAATTTGACACCATCACATGACCCATTTGTTAATCAAACATAATTAAAATAATTACAATAATGTGTCAACCTTGAAACGTTCACTAAACTCATTTCCTTCAAGTATAAGCACATTTCAGCATCAGCTCAACATTATAATGGAAGTAGTAAGAACCAAGTGTGTTACCATTGTTCACACCTTTTTTAAAAACACTTTTTTTAACCACTTTTTTTACAAACCCCTCAGAGCTTGTGTCACATGAAACCATTGTTTTTGTTGTCCAGTTTAAAATTTTAAATGTATATATGTTACTCTTACATGCACATATATATAAAAAACTATGTCTACATACTAATAATATCATCTTGCTAAACTTTTAAGTTTGAGTATGCAAGCTATAGAACAGGTCTCATTAACACCAGGGAGTTGACACACGTTTAATTTTAACTGCCACAATAGCTCCAATCTTTCTAATAATAGTGACTTAGGCCCCCCCCACCACTGTCATGTGGAACTTGATCGATAGCTTGAAATTTAAATTTGTGTGTTGGGTAATCTGCACAATGTCTTGCTAAAGAATTGTCTAACTTCAGCCTACTGATACTGTAGGTGTGCTCATACACTCTGTCTCTAAGTCTTCAATCGGTCTTGCTGATGTAAAATGTCACATCTGTACATACCAGGGTTTCTGCAAGTGCCCGGTACTTTCATCTCTACATAGTTCTTGATGTTACTACCTTTCCTGTAAACAGCCAAAGGGGAATTGCCCACCTTATTTACAAGGTCCTTGCCATTTGTAAGTCCCAATTTTTAATTAAGTTCTTTTTAATTTCTGATGCATCAAGGCTGTATGTCATAATAAAACTTAAACTATGGTCTGTGTAGCTATCATTTGCTACTGTTCTATTATTTATTTGTAAATCCATTTGAACAATTGCCCTTCCTTCACAGTTACATTCACCTAGATTATGCCTGTCTAATATTGGTGCATATGTTGTGTTACTCCTTTTGTTTTACAAGTTGATCTAATAGGACTCTGGGGTACTCCCTATGTAAAAACATTTGACTTAGGAGTTTGCATTCTTCTTCAAATGCTGTATTCTCTGTTGTCATTCTAGCTGCTCTCACCAGGTTCCCCTTAACCACTGACCGCTTTTGGTAATAAGGGTGCAAGCTGGTGAAATGAAGGAATGAATATGAGTATGTATTTCTACAATCTTTCTTAGCTGTATATTTTCTGTTAACATGGTCTTTAGTTAAGTCAGTGTCCAAACAGGGTATTGTTTTTTTATGATAGCTACTCGTAAATTCTAAAAACTCTGTAGAGTAATTCATGTATTTTACTATAGCTTAGGCTTTACACTCGTCTCCCTTAATAATCATAAATATGTCGTCCAGGAAACTGGTGTAGAAATATAAACACCCATTAATCCCATTATCAAAAATGAACTTATGTTCCCAATGGGCCATAACGAGGTTTGAAACACTCGCCCCACAAGGGGAGCCCATTGCCACCCCTATTTTCTGCAAGTAATACTCGGTATCAAACATGATGTAGTTATTAGCTAATATTATACTCAATAATTCTTCCACTAGTCTAGTTTCAGTTTGGGGTGCCCCTCTCAATGTCATTCTTTCCACTACCCATTTAATTCCCAGGTCGTGAGGGATTGAAGTATACAAGTCCCTCACGTCAACAGTAAGGAAGTTATAGTCTTCAATGTAGTCTAGTCCATTAATGTTAGACGAGAAGGACCATAAGTCTTTATATATTTGAACCTATTTGCTTACATATTTCTTTAAAATTAGGTCTACAACTTTTGCACATGAATACGTAACGGATTGTCTAGCATCTACTAATGGTCTTAATGGTGGATTATCCGCACATTTATGAATTTTTGGGATGCCAAACTAATGGAATCCACGGTGAAAGCATAGTCAAATAGTTAAACATGTTCATGTCAATTAATGCATCAATAAACATATCATTAATAAATGACCTTATTCGCCCATATGCTATGTTCAATTAATCCAAACTAACTTTGACATAGGCATCACTTTCCAAGATCTTTTACATTCTTTCATTATAGTCAGAACTGTTCATTACCACTAACTCGCCCCCTTTATCGGGTTTCATTACCCAAACTGATAGTGATTTAAAGTTAATAAAAGCATTGAATTGTGTTTTAGACACATTACCCCTAATGTCCTTATGTCCATTTAAAAAACGGAAGTATGACCTAACATCAAGTTCACACACATGGTCAAATAGGATAATGGTTGGATGGATGGGAGGGTTATATGTACTGGAAATGTACAGTCCTTGTTTCTGTTGCTGTTGATGGTCTCCCAATACAGTTTGCAAGTTCAACTTGCGGATATACAATTTAAAGTCCATCAATAATTTCTGTAAATCTGAATGGCGAGAGGGTACAAATGTAAATCCTTTAGCAAATAAATCAATCAGTTCACATTCAATATCAAAGTCTGATAAATTATAAATCTTAAAGTCCCCATCGCTGTTACAAACAATGTTGCATAAATTTAAAGTCCCCATCGCTGTTACAAACAATTTTGCATAAATTGATTCTATTTGGTACATCCTGTAAGTTACCAGTTACCTCTTCTGTCGGTTAGCTGTTGTATATTTTCTATTGGTTCTGTTGTTTCAAGTTGCAGTTTTGACCTTTGGATTTCTGAAAATTTTGGTAACCCTCATGTTGAACTCACTCATTTGTACTACTTTCCACCCCTTTCGAATTGCCCATTCTTGTGTAGTTGCAAGCACCTTGCATTATGTTGCCTGCATTACCCTGTTGGCTAATTCCTGGCTCTGGTGACATCACTTCCTCAAGGTTCATTGTTAAGTTTTTACCTTCATTCTGTGGGTGTGTTGCCAACCCGCCAATCAGATTCCAGGACTGGGATAGAGAGGGGTTTGGATAAGTCACCCCGTTTGAGTAATCTTCCTGGTCCCTTTGTAGTTTTTTAACTTTATTCTCTCTGAGTTTAACCAGTTGTTGGTTAATACTGTTACAAATCTGGTTATACTCAAACTGATACATGATGAAATCATTGTCCCTCTTTATTTCTGAGTCTAAGTCTGCTACCTCGCTCGCGGGGTTATTAACCCCAATCTGGAGACTGTTCTCTTTCAGACATACATCAAAGTAATTGATCTCAAGTTGTAGTTTCTTGATTTTAAACATTTTATAATCCAACATTTTCAGTTTAGTTACGATGTTCACATTACCTCAGGCCGGTTGCCCCTCCAAAGTACAATTGTTGTTATTAAACAAACTAGGTTGCTCACTGAGCCAGTTATGAATGTCCAGGGCATCAATAAGCTCCAAGGTAGATGATACTGTGTTCAAACCATTCAAACCCAAACCGATCGTAGTTATTGGCTCAGTTTGGGATAGGTGGTTTTGTTGTACTGAAACTTCCATATTCCTTCTGCTCGATTCAGTTAGTACTGGTATATATATCGATTGTTTTCTCTTCTAATGGTTCCACTATTACCAGGTGTTACTGAGAATTGTGAACTGAGTTGGGTCAAGGTTTCCTCTTGGGAAGTCAAATCCTCCAGGCGTTGGTTCATAACATTAATTAGTGCTGTTAAATTCCCCACTTCTTCTGGCATTGATTGGAATGATAAGTGGACTTGTGGATTTTATTGTTTTAATAAAAATTTGGTATGTGGACTCGTGGTCTTTCCGAAGTAGTCCGTCTAGTTCATTCTTGAATTCCTTAGACACAACTGTGTATTGCTTGCATCTGTCACATGTAATAGCAATGGGTAACGTCTGAAGCATCTGCAACTGATGAGGCAATTAAGAAGTGGTGTGTTACAATGAATGTTACAACAGTATGTGAGACTGATGGCAATGCATCAACTATGCATGTACTTCATAGGTTCGTAGGAAAGCACTAGGCTAATGTTCCAAGATGACATAGAAGCCTAGCCATATTTAACATGAGTTTCAAAATTTTAAATCGCTATGTGAACAGAGTTCACACAGTTATGAGCCTATGCTATGTAAGCCATGTTATGTGACACAAACTGCCTCTATTCATGAGGGACATGGACGTAATATCATGAGTACAATTACCATTAACCATCCATTGATGTAGGTTGCATTTGAATAGGGTCAGGAAAGACCCTTGCTTTACATGAATGAGAACCTTGTTCCAGAGCAGGGGTTGTGTCTGAGAAATATTCCTATTTCTCCAACATAATTTATTATGTCAGAGGCTAGGTTAACGTCCTTGGTTCAAGTTACCCTTATGCAGTTTGCTTTACCAAAGTGTAACATTGCCATCAGAGCCAGATTGTAGAATGCCCTGTAAGCCAGACACAAATTGGCCCTTAGTAGCCTGTAGGGGACAGAATACAGTAATATGGCTTTCATTCTTTCCAAGTAGGACTTGCCTTTTACACCCTATATCTTCCTTGTGCTAAATCTCTGATATTGCTCCAGCTGTTGCAGATGTGCGGTAAGTTAAATGCAAGAGGGTATATTGTTCTCAATTATTGTTGTGATGAAGCAAGAGTACAATGGAATTATAAGGTCCTTTGATCAGGATGATATGTTCATACTTATGGGTTGTACCACACAGAAGGGATTTTTCACCAGTGTGGACACATAGTGGTTGAACTTCCAATTACTCTCAAGCCGGAGTATCTAGGTCACGTACCACTGGGTCCACTCATTGGAGTATGCTGTGTATATTGTAATTAGCTTGGGCGTTTGCTTTACAAAATGGAATAATTCTGCTTTTTTGGACATTGTTTGTCACCATGGCTCTGGTACCAATCATTTGTGTGAGTTAATACTTTCTGCAGTATATCAATAATGTTACTGGATTCAAGGAATGTCCACAATTTGCACTTATCTGCAAAGTTGGTTGGACAAAGGCTGTCTAAGTTTGCCTTGACTTCTGTGAATTAAATATATAGGAAAGGGCCTAGTACAGAATCCTGTATTACTGCACTGGTCACTGGCCTCTTGCTAGAGCTGAATTCACATACTTTGACAATATGTGTCCTTTTGTGATCCACTGTAATACCCACTTGGTGACATAGGGGTTTATGGCCAGTTGATACCATTTCTCTGTAATACCCGAATGTGGAATTGTGTCAAATGCCTTGGCCAGGTCAAGTTAGGTGGGATGCCCATTCTTTCTCTCATTCATGGCCTTGGTGGCCTTCTCGAAGAAGTCAGCCAGATTTAACAGACATGATCTAGCCTTAATGAATAAAAAATAGGTTGGTTACACAGTCAGCGGAATACTTATGTCCTTGTTGATAAGGTCCATAATGATTCCTTCCATTGACTTACAGGTGAGGCTAGTCAGGCTTGCGGGTCTATAATAACCTGTGTTGGGTGATAGTTCGTTTTTGTTTACACACATGACTGGTGCTGTGCACCATTCTGCCAGAAAATAGCCTGTCTGAAGGCTGTGGTTAAGTAGGGGTCCAACTGTGTCTGCTAGGTCATGTTTTAATTTATTGATAAGGCAACCTGGGATGTTGTCATGGTGCATTGATGCCATGTTTTTAGCCTTGGAGAGCACACAGAAGAGCTGCTTTCTTGAGAAAGTAAACTAAGTAATGTCTGCATGTATACTTTGGGTGACAAGCATAGAGGACAGGGGGCGTGAAGTTTGATCCAAATCTATCAGCTAGCAGGTTGTCTGTTTCCTCCTGCTGAGTATTGGTAGTGCCATCTACAACCATCTGTGTGCATAGCTGGGTATTCCCCTTAAAATTTTTGTATTTAAAAAAATTTGTGACACCACCTCCAAATACAAGCTTGGGTATGCATCATATGACACACAGTGGAATTGTTAACACAGTTTTATAACTGTTACCTAGCTCATGCCATTACATGACTTGCACATGTAAGATAAATATATAGGCATAAGATGTGCAATACAAGGAGAGATGAACATACATCTAGCATGATTTTTTAATGGAACATTAATGGTCATGTTTTTGATCTACTGTCATTGTTAACATTACATGCTGTGTAGCATGACGTGAGTGGCATACGGGTAGAGAAGGCTTAGGAGAGGGCCAACAGGTTTATGACAAGCGGACCAATGTTAGCTAAATATGTGACAGCAGTGGGAATGGATGTCTCTTCACATACTCATTTGTGGGCAGTACTCAATATATCTCAACATGAGAAGTCATAACTTTTGAAAATGTTAATATGTGTGTGATGAAATATGTAATACACATATATAATCACACTGAGAAATGATAACAGATGCATCTGGAATCAAACCCTTGAAACTACAGTAAAAAAAAATCATCAGTCAAGTGATTTATATCAACACTCCACATAGGAATTTGCATTTTGTTACATTCAGCAGTCTAAATAACAGAGTAATTTTTTTGAAGTACTGCCTTTACTATGGTTTAACTCTATGTTCCTTTAATGGGGCAAGTTTAAGCAGCATTGCTCAGAGATAACTGGATTTGTGTGGCCAATGGCAAAAAAATCACCAGGTTTTGCCTTAGGGCATGAAGTGCCATTCACCATTGTTTGGCACTGGTGCATGATGCCAAACAACACACAAATGTAGAGGACAGAAAGTGAAGGCTTTATTGGTGGCCATTTTGGGCCATGTGTGTGGTGTGTGATTCTATTTTTGATCAGATTAAAGGTGTGAAAATGGGGTAGATAGGAAAGTGATGAAATGGGGGAACAAGGGGGAAGCAATATATGAATTTGCAAGAGGGAATTAGGAAGGAACCATAGCTATCCACTTCTTTAACAGTGTAATGTGAACACGGATATAAAATTGGATAAATTTGGACTGTCATCACAACACAGATGGGTGACAAAGCAATAATGTTGTATAGCCAATTGGACCAAGTCAGATGTGTCGAGAAGACATGTGAATATGTGAAGTGAAGAGCTATGTATGGGGCAAATGTTTTTGTGGGGCAGGTCCCCCCCCCCCTTTTTTTTTTTTTTAAAGATTTCAAAGAGAGGACTGTTGGGAAGGGATGTAGGAATGGCAGGGTCATGTATGTAGGATAGGTGAGAAAGCAGGTGCAGGGAAACGGGACAAACAAGACAGACACAGGGATGGTGATGGACACAAAAGTACATTCAAAATTTGTAAAATGTTACAAATGCAAATATATCTAGCAGAAAATGGAAATTGTATCTGTATGCACTTATATTTCATGTTAGCACAGGCATTTACATTTCTGAGATAGGTAATACTTTCAGCACAACCATTATTTTTACAATTTGATTCTGTGTTATTGGAGAGAAATGCAATGCATGTTCACTGACACAGGTGTTATGTTTCTGAGATGGTCCAGGGCCACCTCCATGGGAGTGGTTGGCACAGTGAGAAGTGACCGTCATTCATAAATTGACTTTTCCATTGTAAATGTGTACAATCCTGATGACTGTGTGGAAAGCATGTACAATTAATACTGTGGTATTACTTGGTTTGTATGAACCTTCATTTGTTTGTTGTTTTGAGTGTGGAGAGTCACCTAGCATTCTGTGTTGGAAGAAAAAAAGTGTGTTCATAGGATGGTACTAAGCTATCGGCCCTAGGGCCTATGCAAGCCTAGCCATAACAATTCCCTGGATATTTCTTCCCACAATATTTACTTCTCTGGGCCCCTGTCTAGCAGGGCGACTGACATGATCCCCGGGGTGAATTTCAAGTGTTTTTCTGTTGAAAATGTGTAGGCATCATAATACTTCAGTGGGAAGCATAATACATTATTTTAGTGGTATTCCTTGGTTGGTTTGTGTGTAAGGGGGAGATAGGACAACTATATAACCCTTTAGGTTTACGAAATGAAAAGTGTGTTTCCAATTCTTAATGCTGACAAATGTGTAAGTAAGCAAGACATTAGTTATGTGCCATTTATGTGTTTTATCCTTCTCTGTTTTATATCACATAAGATTATATCACCCAAGCCTACAAATCCATGTAAACCCCCTTTCAGTGACTCTGAAAATGAAGTGATAATCTAGGCATTGAGGTGCCATGATCCCTTTCTGCTTGAGAGAAGATGCGGGATATGGCTGCCAGAACGGAGATCTGGAACCAGTCAGTCAATGATGTCAACACAGTAGGAGGTTGCAGCAGGAATTATGATCAGATGTGTCATCAAGCCACTGATATCATTTCATCAGCCTGCTGGAGAGCTGCTGCAGTTGCCCGAGAAGAGCTGACTATGGGAACTGGTCCTGTTGTCAAGCCCCTACTGACACCAAATGAAGAGTTCCTGTGCACTGTTAGAGATCCAGACAGCTCTGATGTGACTGGGAGGACAAGTATGTCCCAGGAGCAGCTTCCAGGTAAGCATACATATAGCAAGTTTTATATTTGCTTGTATACTAAAATATATAACTTGAATAATAGGTCTGACGAAATTTTTTTTATTTCTGTACTTATTTATGAGTTAATAGAGTTATACAGCACAGTTGTTCAGTACACATGGTTGTAGGTGGGTGTGTCAGCCAAGTTTCAGTTTCAGCTATTTTTACAGGATATACAGGTGATTGTGCATTCACAGTCCCCCTGTGTTATCCTCATTATGATGGTTAATGTCTGTCCTTTCCTTGCTTCATTTCTTCAAGGAGCATCCTCCCTACAATGTGTGGAGACATCTGCACATAGTAATCAAATGTTTATTTGATTATTAATGACCATTATTTAGATATAGAAATTATCTGTATCTGTGAGGAGGGTGTAACGAGCGTCTGTACTACTGTACCATCTGAGACTGTGTGACCAGTGTTACTTTCTTATCATATAAATTGGTTTAATATTTAGTGTATTAGTAATTTCATTCTTGTCTGTTGCGTATTATCACAGGTGATCCTGACAGTGGAAGTATTGTAAGACTCCTATCACCTGATGTCAGAGTATCGGTAGGCTCTGATGATAATGTGGCCAAACAGAGACAGTCGGGGGGGGGGTGCAGAGCTTGAATATGACACAACCCATCCCTTGGATTTCTATCAGACACAGTCAGTATGCCTACACATACTCATTCCACTGAGCCCTCGGAGGTGCTCGGAGGAGGTCTGTTGTACAACCTCCCCCTGATCCTGGTGTGTCATTACGTGCTACTCAACCTATGTTTAGGGCCATCATGGAGGCACAGGCATGTTCCACTAGGGCCTCCGAGGGCCTACTTAGGGTTCTAGATGTGGCACAGGCTGACATGTGTGACTGCCTCCACTGTGTGACCAATTCAATGTCTCAGATGAATGTCATGATGGAACGGGAAGTGTTTGTGATGGAAGGTCTGCTGGGAAGGAAATGGCATCCATGTGGCTGTAGGTCAGCATCTTCATCTGCTGTTAGCCAATGTGGTTGTGCACACTCTCACTCCTGTAGTGGCATTACTTGCTCTGTCAGTGGTTCAGGTGTCCACACCCAGATGTGCTAGGGCATGGAGTCATGGACTTGGGCATAGTCATAAGGATAGCTCATCCGGCAAACATTACTCACATTTGGGTAGCACTGGCATATCTGACCATGGGCATGGACATCCCAGTTCAACTCCTGGCAGAGCCATTTCTCATGGTTGATGGCTACAAAAATAAACTGATACCTCTACCATGCACGGCTTACACCTATCCAACATATCAGAGTGCAGAGCTAGCAAAGAGCTTCGCTGTGTTCCTCTAGACACTCAGACATTTCACATCGTGTCCATATGGACACACACATATAACAGGTACATGAGGCATTCATGATGCTTGCAGGTCATTCTTTCTCAGTGGCCATTTGTCTTTTTTACTGAAACACACTCACTACTTTTGTGTCAGCCTTGGCTTCCTGTTCCCCCAAACAATACCCTGTGCTAATGATGATAACCATGTCATTACCTTGTTTCTATCTCTCGGATTCAGGGATACATATGTATTTTTTCTGATGCACAGGATGCAGAACTGTGAGTGCTTAGCATACATGTATTGGGGATGCTATTTTGAAATTTATAATAATTTCTTACACCCTTTTTACTGTTGTAATTACCATCTTGAAATGTTTGATATGTCAGTGAGGCTTACTGCTCCAGTTGTGAGAAGGTAGGGATAATTAGAGACTTTGGAGTGCTTTTTGTATTTTGTGTGTATTTTCGATGCATGAGGTCTATTAGATGATAACCAACAGAAATCTATTGAGATAAGTCATTCCTGTCACATATTGATGTCATTGCTGGACAACTCACACACATTCTACTTGGGTAGATTTTCAAGTACCAGTATGTAAGTATCTGCCATCCATTTGTGTTACTACTTATTTATTTTCATGTCGAGGTTCAACACTTACCTTGATAGTCCTGCAGTTACAACTGTTATAATTCAGGACTGAGTCTGTGTGATGCTAGCAGTACACTGCCATTACATGGATAAGTAAAGGTTACGAGCATTGACTGGCATTGATTTTACTGTATGTATGTGCATAGGATGAAAGTTGTACCCCTCAGGTGGTAAGCATGTGTGCTGTTCTTTGCCTCTTGGCCAAGATGAGGGCATATTGTCACATCTATGTCTACCTATACCCACAGCAGCTGGTGGTTCTCCCTCTGAGTCTTCACCTGCGTGTGGCTGTGATGACCTTGCCAGTGGTGGTGGAATGTGTGCCTCTTCCCATTGGTGTTCCTGTAGCAGCTGTTTCCTCAGGATAATAATATGTAGGGTAAGCACAGACAATGAAAAGTTTGCTACAAGTACTGGGATCATACTGTACAGCCCCTCCGATGTATCTAGGCACTGAAACCATGGCTTCAGCAGCCCAAACACATACTCTATGATATTTGTTTGAGTGTGTGCCCCATTATAGTGGTCTTTCATGGGTGTGTATTCATTTGTGATGGGCATCCTCAGCCATGGTTCGAGTGCATACCCTGCATCCCCCAGTAAATTACCTTGTGGGATATCCCCTTGGAAAACCTCTGGTAGAGCTGTGAGTTGTGCCATATATGGGAGTTGTGGTAACTACTGGGGTTGCCAGCACACAAATTCAGGATGATTCTCTTAGTGTTACACACAACGTGGCAGTTAATGGAGTAGAAGCCGTTTCAGTTTATCTAGACCCTTCTCTGTTCCTTCGGTGGTACTTTGATCTCAATGTGTGTGTAGTCTATAGCATCCAAGACTTCAGGGAAGTGTACTATGGGGTAGAAATGTTGCATAGTTGTAGCACTGTCCTCGGGAGGGTATGGGGAAAATATATATAGTCACTGGCATGCTGTAGCATAGCATTCAGGAAATGATGTAGGATCCTGGATGCTGATGCCTGTGAAACCCCCAGCATGTCCCCTATTTGTCTCTTCATGTAGCTAAAATTCTGACTGCTACACATATCTTAGTTTCCACTGGTATTGTTTTCCTCAGTTTGCCCTTGCTCTCAGGCTGACAGAGGTTGCAGAGTTCCTGGAGTGTGTCCCTACCCACTCTGTAGAGCTCTACTATTTCCACCTCATGCAGACCATGAAAAGTTTAACATGGTTTTAACACCCTTCTCCTTCTTAGCTGAGGTCTATCAAAAGCAGCAGCATAGAGTTGAGCCTGTTTCACATACACATGTAGAAAAGCAGTAGCAACCACTAACATTATTTCTGTGTAGTATAGTTTTTGTGGCTGTATTCCAATAGGTCTTGAAATTCGAGGGCAGAACCTACACTAAGTGTACACAATTGCTGTATACCATGTTAAACAACTCTGCCATCTTTGATTCGTTGATTAGCATACAATTCATGTAATTAGTGTACCACAGTGTTTACCGTGTTTGTGTGACTCTACACACCATGTAAATCAGTGTGCTACGAGATGTACATGGTTTTAGCAAGCTGAGTAGGGTTTATTGAATCCAGCCCATGTTATTTTTTTTTTATAACTATCATCAGTCTAACATTACATAAATTGTTTGATTCCTCTCTTCCCTTAAACATCATTCAACATTATTGTACATGTATTGTTCTTACAATTTCCATTTATTGCTATGCAATTTCATCCTTCCCTCTTCCAAAGATCCTACTACCAATTCTTTCATCTCTGTTACAGTATTCAGTACTTCAAATACAGATTGTTTAGACTTTGATTTCCATTTTCTAGTAATTGAGTTTTGGCAGCCACCAGAATTAAACTTAACAAGGCCTTACTATGTCTAAGCAATATGAATCCTGTGTCCGGGCTCAAAGGAATCATTTCCTTAAGTACACTCATTTGCTCACCCAGTATTTCTGACAGAGTACTGTATAGGAAATTTTAAAAATCTGCCAACTCATTACACTCCCAAAACATATATTTCCAGTTACCTCTTTCTTCCCTATCACACCACCATTTGCCATCTATCTGAGAAAATTTTCTTTGGAGTCTGCTTGGGATACAAAGATACCTATGCAAACACTACCAAACAGAATCCTAAACTTTCTATACTTTGCTGCATACTTGTGAGCCATACATATGTCCTCCCATTGTTCCCTTGCAAATTATGTGTACAGTCTCTCTTTCCAATCTTTTATAACCTCCTCTAATTGATTTTTAAAGTGATTGTGCAATATTTTATATGCCCTACTATCTTTTTTAATGATGATTCTGTTTTCAGTTCAACTAAAAGCTCTACCAGAACAGGTATTTCACTTAGGATTCCCATATTCCTTTCTCTTTGCCTATACTCTGATATCAATCTCTTGTAGGAAAGGCAGTCTCTGGCATACAGTCTAAATGTCTTTTTGGCCTCATCCCATTCTATTAACTTTCCCTCTGTAGTTATTTGCTCCCAATATCTTGGTTCCTTTGCTAGTTTTCTGCAGTAAATTTCAGCCATCTCTTGTCTATTCTCTGTACCCTTACTTGCAGTCATCCTTATCAGCAAAATCTCCTTTATCCATTCTCACATTGGTTTAGTTCTGAGAATATATTTTGCTATTTTATGAATATAATATTCTATATGGCTGTTGTTATTCTGTTTAAGGATCTGAATCCAAAATACCACCCTCTCCTTATTTCTTGAATTTTTCCCCTGCTTCATCATCATCCTTTTCTACTTTGAATTATAGCTTTTTGCTTGTGTTATGTATATGAGCCTTAATTGTGAAGCTGTAAAATATCTGTTCAAATCAGGTAATCCTAAAACACCTTACTCTGTTGGAAGGATGAACTTATCCCACTTAACCCTTGTCCTCTTCCCCTCCCAGATAAATTCCTATAAATCTTTATTAATTGTTGCCCATAACTTCTTCTTTGATTGATAAAAATTTATCTGACCTGTATATAAAACTAAAGGAACTCAAAAATATTTCACTGTTTGTATCTTACTATCCATAGCCACAGAAAAAGATCTTCCAGTTTCTCAGTTTTTGTATTATCTTTTTAGTCTCTTCCCAGATATACTTAGCTGGCATAACAGAAACCTTTTAAATCCATATTACTAAATGCGTCATTTTATTGTGTTCCCAAAAATATGGATATTGCTAAACCAATTCATGTGTGGGTACATAGTTTACAGTTATAGCTTTTGTTTTATCTTCATTTATTTTATATCTGAAAAGACATGAAACTCTCTCAAAATGTTACACGACACTGAGATGTCCTTTTCGGAATTTAATAGGTACAAAATAATATCATCTATTCGGTGGGACAACAATTTATCCACATTGCTACCCAGCACCACAGGAGTCCCACAAGGTTCCATTTTAGGTCCCCTTCTATTCTCAGTTTTTACCAATAACTTCCACAGCATCTGTCAAGATGCAACAGTTATACAATACACTGATGACTCAACACTTGTCTGTTCAGCCAATGATCCTCAGAAATGCCTCTCTATAACCTAAAAAGTCTTCTATACCACTGAAAACTGGTTTCTTAACAAAAACCTAATACTAAATCCCCCAAAACAAACTTTTGCTATTTACACCTAACAAATCTACCACAATACCCAGCCCATTTAATATTGTGTCCAGGGATGGGATTGTCATCTCCCCTGACACTCATTCTAAATTGCTAGGAGTGACCATTGATAATAACCTCAAATTTGATCAGCTTATAAATCAAACCATTAAAAATATCCACAAAAACTGGGCAGTCTATATAAAAATAAACCATTTCTAACACAATTTGCTAGGATAACAATTGCTCAAACTCACCTCCTTTCCACGCTATTTTATGCCTCACCCATTCTCACCAACTTACCCAAAACCAAAATTGTCAAACTCAACACCTGCTACTAACCTCAGCAGGCTCAACGTTGTCAAACTCAACTACTGCTACTACCTCAGCAGGCTCAATGATTACATTTAAAAGACTCCTGAAAGAACACCTAAAGCACATGTTCCCCACCTGGCTGACCCTCCCCCCCAACCCTCTCCCCTTACACTTGCCCTCTGACTTCAGCTTTATCATCAATCAAAGGAATGCAACTTCTGTAGCTTCCTTCCAGTTCCACCTCTAATTCTAACCCCTTAGTCAATACCCATATGTCACTGATAGGATACTTATCTATCCACTACACTTTTCCCTTTACACCTCTACTCTTACTCTATACTTAAGTTACTTGCTCCTGCTTTTCTTACTTAACCTGTTCTCCAATTTCCCATCT
Organism: Protopterus annectens; assembly: GCF_019279795.1. Classification (NCBI taxonomy): domain Eukaryota; kingdom Metazoa; phylum Chordata; order Ceratodontiformes; family Protopteridae; genus Protopterus; species Protopterus annectens. Next base: position 474,178,104 of record NC_056737.1, on the reverse strand, counting down.
CTGTCTCTTCTCCTGCTACTACTCTCTACTATGTCTAATCTTTTCTCGATTTGTTGCTGTACTCCCTACTGTGGCTAACTTGCTCACAAGTCAACTGTATAAAGCAAAAAATGCAACCCCTACTAACAATGTTCACCATTATGTAATGCCGCAACCTAAAACTGTAAAATATGATTTCAGTTTATGTAAATATGTTAAATCTTAATCTTCGGTGCTATGTTACTAGTCAATGTTAAGTTTGGTACTATGGAAATTTGAATGCTTCTGTAGGCACCTTATATTTTTCTTAAAATTTAACTGTGGAGCTTTTCTCCCTGGGCCTCTGATGAAAATGGACATGCATCCAGTCTGACTTTCTTGGTCAACAAATGTAAAATAAATAAATAAATAACAAAATAATCTACAAATAAGGACAATTTTTCTTTATTACATACCAATTATGTCCTTGAATTTCTGAATCCCCTGTTTTCTTTTCCAGTGGCTATAAACACAAAGCAAATAAAGGGGAAAGAGGACACCACTGCCTGGTTCCTCTGTTAAGGCACAACACAACTAATCAGAGAGCAACCCTCACATTTTAAGCCTTACCTTTGGTCCTTCATATATCTTCCTAATTAATATTGGGTCAGGGAATGCAAATGTTTCCATTGCCCTACATATAAAACCCAGCTTACTCTTTCAATTTCATATGCTTTCTCTGCATCAAGACCCACGAACAACAGCAGTATTTTTTTATATTCTGCTTCACTTTGGATCATTATTCTTCTGTTAATGTTGTTAAATGTTTGTCGTCTCCTCCACAAAACCATATTGATCCATATCTATTAATTTTGGCAACATCTTTGCCATTCTTTTAGCTAGTGTAGACATAAGCACTTTATAATCATGGTTTAAAATTGAAATGGGTCTATATGAAGCTAGGTTTTATGGGTCTTTGCCGTCTTTAGATATTACAGCCTCCACAGATTCTTCTAAAATGATGGTACTTCTCCTCCTTTTAAAATACTGTTAAGTAAAACTTTCCAGATCTTTATAATTTTTTTCCCTCCTAGCTTCCAAACGTCCACAGGAATACCATCTGTTCCAGGAGACTTTCCTGTAGATTGATTATGCATCACCATTTTGTAGTAGTCACTGTAACAGTAAACAATTTGATCTTAACTGTTAATTGTTGAACCGCATCTACCTGTAACCTTGGCATGCATACGTCTTTTATAACTATTGCCATTTTGCACATTCTTGATTTCCACCTTTCCACTGTTTTATACAAATGTTCATAACATTTCTGAAATATCTCTAATACCTCTACAGGATCTCTGGTTATTTTTCTTGTTATAGGCTCCCTAAGTTGGGTGACAACCCTTTCTAATTTCTGTTACCCAAGTCATATGTTTAAACTCCATTTTCATTTTATCCCACTCACTAGCTATAACTTTGGATGAAATTTCTATCTTTCCAAATAACTCTTGGATCATTTCTACTACCCATTCCTTAAATTATCTTTTTAACATGGGAAAGTATCAGTGTCACATTTTTACTTTAGTACAATGCATTTTTATCTTCATTTTTTGTGCATGATCTGAAATGTTTATTGGATGTGTGTCAAAGCTTTCAATTAAATGCACATGTTTCTGTGAAATATAATTTCTGTCTAGAATAGCCCAGTTGTTGCACCTTCTAGAATAATATGTAAATTCTCTCCAAGTTCCTACTACTGAATTCATATCTTTCATACCAAATATTTTCATAAATTCTTTCAGAACTCTACCCTCTTTTGTTATATATTCCCTTCTATGTCCCCCAGATATATCATCACTGTTCCAAATCAAGTTCCAGTCCTCACCTATAAGCACTATTCCCTGCTGAAAGCTGATTATTTCTCCCACAATTTTCTTAAGCTCCATTTTTGCAGTTTTAAGTGGATATAAATGCATGCCAGTGTAATCTTTCTCCCTGTCAGTAGCCCCTTACTACCAATCTACCACTATTATATTTTTTTCTTCTATCACTATTGAGCTCCTCTAGCAATTAGTAGAATTACTCCGCTTTTCATTTGTCCCTGATATTCTGCTGAATTTCCACAATGAAATCCTTTCTGTATCAAACTCATATGCTCATGTCTTTCCTAACATGTCTCCTGCAGCATTGCTCTTTGCACTCTGCATTTCTTTTTTAACAAGCAACATCTTTGTTGAATTATCACTTATGACATAGGCAATCATACATTTATATAAATGAAAATAAACCATATTGACATATTTTTCAGTTGCAAACATTATACATCACATATGATCTTCTATACAGTCATTGTCAGTCAAACATTACATATCTCATTCAGTTCCTGCCTTACCTTAAACCTCTTTCCTCCTCCAAAACATTCTGCATGTATTTTTTCCATAGTTCCCATTTTTTTCTAATTTGCTCCTACCCTTTTCTAAAGATTCCACTTCCAGTTCTTTTAAATCTATTAATATATTCACTACTTTTAGAATGGTTGGTTTAGACTTTGATTTCCGTTTTCTGCTAATTGCTTTTTTTGGCAGCCACCAGATTTAAAATTAAACTCAGCCAGTCCTTACTATGTCTAGGCAATTCTGATTCTGTAACACAACTCAAAAAATCATTTCCTTTGTTACATTGATTTGCAGGGAATTTTTAAAGACTACCAACTCATTACTCTCCCAAAAATATGTTCCGAAGTACCTCTTTCTTCTCCATCACACCTTTAACAATCTTTGGAATGTGGTTGGCGTATAAAAATACCTATGTAAACACTGCCAAGCAAAGATCCTAAATCTTCTAGACTTTGTTGCATAGTTGAGAGCCATCATTTCTTTGTGAATTGCTTATCTAGTCTCTCTTCTCAATCCTTTCTAACCTTCTCTGGTTAAATCCTATAGTTATTCTGTAACATTTTATGTGCCCCAATAATTAACCCTTTTTTAACAGCAGCTTCCATTCCAGATTTTACTAAAAATGCCATCTATGAAATGCATCAGTCCACTGTAACAAATACAAAACTCGTTTTCAAAGTTCATTAATGCCCTCCAGGATGGAGAACATTATAGGAAAATGGCAGTCCTTCCAGCGGTAAGGAGGCCTCTTCTTGCAGCATTGTTCTCACAACACCCCTAGGTCATCCATTATTTCACAGCTGTATATTGTTTTTTCAATTTGTGCAACTAGTATATATTATAATTTGTGTGGGTGCACTCATGCTCATGCACGTACATGTGATATAAATGCTTCTGTTTCTGTTTGTTTAAGCCTACCCTTCTATACAAAAGAGTGAAATTTGCTGGGGAGGTATGTTATGTATGTATGTCAATGGATGCAGTCTACCTATGCAAAACTGAAGTTGCTGAATTCTTCTGATGAGTAGGCCTGGTTGTTAATTGAATCAAATAGTTTTAATTGTAGGAACTGCATTTCTCAGCTATGAAACAATCTAAGTTAAAAATATAATGAGTAAATTATATAACCTTAAAAGAATGTATTACTTACGAGATGAATTGCAAATTATTAACATTTAAGAGCCTCTATGTGGTTTTGAAAAATACAGCTATGCTAGGAATTGATGAGGACAGCCCACAGTACTATTATATATTTCTTTGTGGAATAAGTAGCCATACTAATGGGAGAACATGTTCTCATTTTGACTGTTGAACATTCTTTTGACAAACTTAATTTGGCACACCACCAAGAACTGCTGGCATATTTTGGTTTTGGTTTTGGTGATATGTTTAGGAAATAGGTCAGAGTACCACATACAGACATCACTGTAGAAGTTAAGGTTAATAGTACCAACTTATTGAGAAAAGTAATACAGCAAAGGATTTCTGCTGGACCTTTTGCTTGTAGTCAACATGGAATTTTAGAAAAGACAATAACAAGAAGATGCTGGAATCTGTATCTTGTGTAACAGCCTCCTTGTGTATAAAATCATACATAATAGATGTTACTTTTCTTTGTCTCTGCCCAAAGTTGTTTGCTGTTCTGTAGTATAGAACTGCTGTCAGTGTAAGACTGTTGTGAGCTGTTCTGGGGATTTTCTCCTTTCCCTATTTCTATAATGCTTTATTAGCTTTGTAGACTCTTGGACCATAATCAGGACTGTCTCGTCTCTGTAACGTCTATTTTATATTTGCATTGTCTTACCCTGTATCTCTCTCTCTCTCTCGCTCATCTTCTCCATTTCCAACCCATTGACTCCATCAGTCACTCCTATCATCCATCTATGAGATACCATTTCCTGGAAGCATGCTGCATTTTGTAAATGCCTGAAACATGAATATAATGTTAAATTGTTTCATTACATGAAGATTTTCTTACTAATTGTGAATACCCTGCACATAACTGTGGTGTTTAAATGCATTTAATGCTTTAATCACTTTGCAGATTTTTGGATGTGAACCCAGGCAAAGACCGAAATTAGAACAATTGTTATCACTGCTCAACAGATACATAAATAAATAAAATATTAAGGAAGGTGCGAGGTACTAGCTTCTTAGATGGAGGTGGTTGCTCCCCTGCAAAAAACAATGGTTTCAGTGTGTGCAGCTTCTGTTTTGGGACTTCATGTTCTCTTTTCTGAATAAGCAATTGGTTTCCATTCAATGCTGTCTCAAAATATCATGGCAGAAGTAATCAAGGTAATAAGTGCTGAACAATGTGTTAAATATTGGAGTTCATGCTTCAGAGTGAGGGGTGTGATTATCTTATTTTATTTTAAAGCTTCACCAAGCTTAGGTTTGTTAGATTTAAGCAGTGGTGATATTTAAATGTGCATTTGCAACAAAAATAGTACTGTTAAATGAGGTTTTAGGTCTGTCAGATTTAGGCAAATCAGTGAATACAACAGATCCATATTATGAACACAGTTTTGGGGATTGTCGCCAAATATAAACTCTTCCATTATCCAGAATTTAGAAAAACATTATTTGGCTCAAAAAAGCAACTTTATTAGAAACTAGGAACAATATGTAAAAAACAAAAATGTACTAGCGCCTCGGCATACGCCTTCAAGGTTCAAAAGTTTTAGCCAGAGTAAAGCACTTAAATTGTTCATCAGTTAGAACATTACTAAATAGAACAATAGAGCAATAGAATGTACCAGAATGCTTATGTGTTTATATGGAAACATAAAGCAAAAATAATTCAGTTGAGAATAATGAGTTCACAGAATAACAATACTTATAACAATAATAATAATAATAACAATAATAATAACAGTAAGACAGTTGAATACAAACAACACATCCTAACTCCTATGAGGTTCTAAGATACTTCCAAAGCTGTTATATTAAATATTTCATAAGTAATTCATTATTAAAGCCCTTTGGTTGCAAAGTATCAAAAGTGAAAATAAACCAAGCCTCCTTCTGTAATAACATATCAGAAGGATCTAAATATAAATAAGACCATGTAAACACATACATTATAAAGAACCTGAATAAATCTGAATCACTACTATGATATTTGAAAAAATGTGATGCTACAGGGCTAGTAGCAGAATTATTTTTGACATCTCAGATATGTTCATGTATCCTCATCCTAAGTAGACATATGGTCTTACCAATGTAAAACTTAGTACAAGGGCAAAGTAACCCATAAATCTCCATTTTTTGACAACAATTAAATATTCCTGGAACTTTTAACAGCTTTTCATTAATGACGTGTGTAGGTCTTGATCCATGTAACTACAAGTAGTGCATCCCTTACACCGGAACTCCAAAACCTAACTACCCATAAGTGTGTATACAACTGTACTTGCTATGCTAGGTGAATTTCTATATGAAATATTCAATTTCAAATTCTTATATATCACATGTGATGTAATAATATACCAATGTTTCCTCAAGATATGTGATGCACCTTCAACAAAGGGAGCATAACGAGTCACAGAATATATATCCTCCAGTTCCCATTTATAATTCCCAAACACCTTTTACCATGTTTATGTTTCTGAGTAAATTGGTTATTTCCATCTACAACCTTCTGCCATGTGATAATGAGAAGCTTGTAATTATACAAGTAAAAACTCGACCAAGAATGTTGCACCACATTTTAATAAAATGACCTGCAAAGGTAATACAAACAGCAAAGCTTTTGGACTTAGTCCTTCTTCAGTGCAATAAAACATCAAAATCACAATTCACATAAATACCTATTAAGTCACATGACCACAACCCCATCGTGCGACTAAATTACATTCATTAATATAGCATTTGTTTCTTCACCACTATTGGTTTTAAACTTACAGCAGCATTAAGTCCTGGATACTTATCTGCAGCTAACCTAAGTATCCCTTCATATTCCTTCTCATCCACATCATTACATATATTACCCCCTCTAACATTCTTTGTAATTATGTCCATTACTCTATATTTAAAGTCATGAGTTGAACCCATGTCTATAATTCAATCTTTTAATCTCCTTGTGGATTTTCCCATATAGAAGGCATGACATTGAATACAGGTAGCAAGGTATACTATATTTTCAGCATTGCACGTTGCATACAGATTAAATGTATACTTCTGTTTAGTGATGGGATGAAAAAATGATTTTCCATTATAATGGATGAACAACATACACAATTATGACATGGGAATGTACCTTTTTTCTTTGGACTTATCCCTTTATTAGATTTTTGGACCATCTCTTTATAGCATAGTCTCTGATTTAAACTCTTACTATTACTGTATGCAAACCTTGGTTCCTCACCAATAACTTTCTCTATACCTGGCATGGCCTTTAGTATATGCCAGTTTCTCATTATTATCTCCTTTACCCCTGGAGTTCTTCTATTAAACTTCTTAATATATCTAAATCTATCCTGTTTCCTTTATGTTCTATTGGTGCTATCCGGATCAGCATTACTCCTTACAAAGTACGGTCTTGCATCATCTTTCTTATTATTTATTACTTGTTGCTTCATTTTTTCCAGAAAACTCTGACTATACCCCCTTTTTTAAAAATCTTTTATCATTTCTCCCATCTGGTTATTTTCAGGCTCGTTCTTCAGTATTTAATCTACTTACCTTTAACATTTGATTTTTCACCACCCCATTAAAAAGGTGTGGGGCGTGCACACTGTGTCTATGTACATACCGATTCGCTTGCAGACTTTTTTTTATATGTGGTGGTGGCGAAGTCCTGTCCTATTCTCATAATTCTCATGACCAAAAAATCTATTCTTTATTTTGAATAATTCATTTTAAATCTTAAAAATGTAGTCAAAGAATTAAGGTAGTCAAAGAAAGATTTCAGCTGTTCTTCCTCTCCCTGCCATATAAAATACACATCATCCACAAAACAGACATAAAATAATAATTTGTCACAAAAAGAGTTGTTCATTTTATAGACAAAATCTTTCTCCCATATACTAAGTACTAAATTAGCATAGCAATTCACTATAGAAGTACCCATTGCCACCCCTGATGTTTGCAAATATACTTCATCTCTAAACATAAATAGATTATTGTTAGGACAACTTCTAATAGTTGACAGAAAGCTTCAATTTCTTTCCCAGAATACTCAGTTTCACATCTTAAGAAAGACCTAATTGCCTTTAGGCCATAATCATTTGGTATTATTGTGAATAATGATGCAATATCTAACGTAACCATATAATAATCTACTTATTTTACATCCTTAGTACTGTCATATAATTTCGTCAAAAAATCTGAAGTGTCCTTAATATAGCTTTTTGTTTTTAACATTAGTTCACCTAAAACTGACTGAAGATAGAGGGACATAGGCACTGTTATCCAGCCTTTTCTGGAAATGATTGGTCTCGTTGGTGGGTTGTTCAAACACTTGTGGACCTTAGGTAGCCCATAAAGTACAGGAACTCCAGGTGTAGGCAAGTTAAATGATTAAATAATTCAACAGAAATATCGCCATTAACCTGAAGGTCATAGATGCACATATTCACAGCAGCAATATATTTCTTGATATCAGTAACATTCAACTTCTTAAAAGTATTATAGTCAGATAAGAAATCATTCATACTTTTCACATAATCCACTAAATCCATTATAACAATGGAACTGCCTTTATCTGCTGGTTTTATTATTATATAAGTGTTATTTTGTAAACTAATCGATACTTCTTGTTCATTCATAGTCAGATTATAACATTTCTTGGAATTAGTTAAATAAAATTCACGCAATTCCTTTTCAGAAATTGACTCAAAAGCTTTTACAACAGGAAAGCTATTAGGGATAAAAGTGATAGATTTCTTAAGCTTATTCACATTTTTTGTACACCATGACTATTAAAAGTTAATTTCAAGTTAATACCTCTTGTGAACAGTTTACGATCAGTCACTGCATCCACAATATTGTCAGCATTTGCAGGAATAAACTTCACTCCCTTCCTTAAAACAGAAAGCTCGTCCGGTCCTAACTCAAACGATGATAAATCAATAACATCATTTTCGTTTTCATTCATCTCGGCCGACTCATTTTGTATTATTACAAGGGCAAAGTAAACCCATAAATCACCATTTTTTGATAACAATTAAATACTTCTGGAACTTTTAACAACCTCCCATTAATGATGTGTGTAGTTCCCTGATCCATGTAACTACAAGTAGTGCATCCCTTACAGTGGAACTCCAAAACCTAACTACCCATAAGTGTGTATGCAACTCTACTTGCTATGCTAGGTGAATTTCTGTATGAAATGTTCAATTTCAAATTCTTATATATCACATGCGATGTAATACTATACCGATGTTTCCTCAAGATATGATACACATTCAACAAACGGAGCATAACGAGTCACAGAATATATATCCTCCCATTCCCCTAATTCCCAAGCACCTTTTTACCATGTTTATGTTTCTGAGTAAATTGGTTATCTCCAGCTACAACCTTCTGCCATGTGATAATGAGAATATTGTAATTATAACCATTAGATAATACTCTATCGGCTATATCAACAGCTACTGTCTCAAAATTAATCTCATCTGAACATAAAGCTCTAGCCCTACAGAATTCACCATAGGTCAGAGATCTTATCAAGTGGCCAGGGTATGTACTAGATGCATACAAAAAATAATTCACAGAAGTTTATTTTTTGTATAATGTCGACTGTATTGTACCATTAACAATATACAACTCAAACCCAAATAATGAATGGTTTTATCATGCATGTTATAAAGAAAAGATAAACCAGAAGTATTCTTCTGTATAGCCTGCATAAAACCAACAGACTGTTCCTATGAGCCCTGAGCTATAAAAAATAAATCATCAATGTAGCATTTATAAAATGCCACATTGTTGACAAAATAAGAATCACTATACAAAAACTTTCCTCAACTTGTCCCATAAAGAAATTAGCATAGCTAGGAACAAACTTAGGCCCTATAGCCATACCCTTAAGTTGTCTATAAAAAGACCCATCAAAAGAAAAATAATTATTATTCAAAATAAAACTAGCTATATTTAAAATACTGTATAATTTATTAACATTTGCTAAATAATGTTCAATGGCCTCCAGTCCATATCTATGTTCAATAGTATTATACAGACTAACATCAACTGTTGCAAAAAATACCCTTTCTGCCACTTGATACACTTAATTTCTGTAAGAAAATGCTAAATGCTGTGTTTCTCTAATATGTGAAGGAAGATGCATCACATAAGGTTGTAATATTTTATCCAAAGTCTCCCTTTCCCTTGCCATGGGACTCCCTACCTAAGATATAGTTGGTCTCCCCATTGGGTTCTCAATATTTTTGTGAACTTTGGGGGGGGCATAAAATAAGGGAATACAGGGGTTCACCATGACCAGTACATACTTTCAACCTTTCAGACAAAATGTCCCTATTAATCAAATCTCTCAATACTGTCACAATACCCGACTGTATTCATTGAAATGGATGATCTTCTAGTCACTGATATTCAGATTCATTATGCAGTAAGTTAAAACACGTTTTCTTAAAAAAATAAATGTTCATCACCACTATATTTCCCCCTTTATCAGCTGGTTTTATTACAACAGATTTATCCCTTTCCAAAGTTTTTAAAGTCTTCCACTTCTCTTTAGTAAGATTAAACTTAATCACATATTTCAAAGTGTTATTAACATATATAATAATCTCCTGTGATGCCCCACCACTGGCAACAGTTATAAAGGAGTCTCAATCCTCACCATTAGCACCAGTGGGGGACATACATTGGGAGGATGACAAGTACACACACAGTAAAGTGCAATTTCCCTTAAGAGCACACAGAGACCACAGCCAGTCTGGGGCTGGTTTCTCCCTCTTTCTCCAGATCCCCAGTAAGACTCCCCACTAGCAAAGCTATAGAGTTGAGATCTCAGCTGAGAGGCCAAGCCAAGACCTCCAGCACTCTCTCTGTCCAACCAGTGCTTTGTGTCCCTGCCCAAGTAGCTGACACACACACTCTTTGAGGTTTGATTTATACACACACACACACACACACACACACACACACACACACACACACACACACACACACACACACACCTGGGAAAGGCTGACACAGGTTTGCTAGCTATGCCCCCCTCTGCCTAGATTATAAGGTAGTTATAACTGCCACCAGCCACCTCTTTATCAGCTACTTTAAGGCCCTTAACAAAGGGTGTCCAATCTTACTGTGCAATATTACCACCATACTGAATTACTTGGTTTTTACTGATTTTGGGGGTTCATATAATGGGGTGCCACAATTCCTGAGTGGTAACCCTTCATTTCCAAAATGTTTAAAATGTTTTTTCATGTTTTGAGCTGATGTCATCATGTGAACGATGACATCAGCCCTGACAGCCTGTCAGAATTGAGCACAAGAGGCTCATGTGCACACATTTCTGGCTGCTTTCTTGCCCCAGAAGAAGTACTGTTTAAATGTCAACTGACAACATTGACTGTGGGAAGGAAGGATTTACTTGGATCTGCGAGCAGGTCAGGAATTGAATCTGCAAGCAGGAATTGAATGCCTGGCTACTGCAGAGCTTGAGCAAGATTGCATCTTCTGGGTAGGGGTATTTTCTTGCTTGAATTGTATTTGAGGTACTTTGTGTGTGAGCAGGACGGGAATTGAATGCCTGGGTACTGCAGAGCTTGAATGGGTATGCATCTTCTGGGTAAGCATGTTTTGAATTATTGTCTCGCTGCTGCTGCTTAAATTGTATTTTAGGTATTTTGTGTGTGAGCAGGTTGGGAATTGAATCTGCGAGTAGGGAATTGAATGCCTGGGTACTGCAGAGCTTGAGCGAGCATCTTCTGGGTAAGCGTGTTTTGAGGTATTTTTATTTTCTGTGTGTGTGTGTGTGTGTGTGTGTGTGTGTGTGTGTGTGTGTAAATGCCCCAGGTGAATACACCTGGTAGGAAGAGGTACTCAGGCTCAAACCCTGTACCTTGGGTACAGGTAAAAATAGCCTAAAGTCCCTAGCCACCACCATTTGTGAATTTGTGCCTAATATTTTTGTTCTGTTCCTCACAAAATCTGTGGTTTTCAGGATTTTTGTGGCAAATCACTGAAATGTTGAATTCAATAATGACAGACATTTGAATTTCAGACTTCATATTCTTCAGAAAATAAATGGTAACACAAAACCTTTTATTCTAGCAATTTAGTTTATAAGATCAGTATTTGAAATGTGTCCCTATTTTGGGGCTCTATTATCCCATTATTGGCTTTGTCCATGTTTTTTGTGCTAAGACGTTGAGAGCTATGGTGACAAGTGAGAACTGAATTCAACAAATGATAGCCATTTAAGTTTCAGTCTTCCTATCTTTCAGGGAACTGATGATTTGGCATAGCGGTATGTTGCTCTGACTGTAGTGCACAGGGTCCAGGGTTCAAGACTTAGCAGTGAAATGCATGGTGGTAACATAACATTTTATTCTAGCAACTTTCCAAAATTATACAAGCAATGTTTAAAATGTGCCCCTGGTTTTTGGCCTTTTGCCCCCCCAAAAAAAAAAACTGAAATTGAAAATAAGTGCGAGAAGCTGTGCAAAATGCCTATGGCTTACACTACTGACATTCTCTCTCTCTATATATATATATATATATATATATATATATATATATATATATATATATATATATATATATATTGTGTGTGGAAGTACACTTTTATGATGGAAATGTTTTGAATTGGGCAGTTTTGTTATTATTGGTTCATGCATTTTCTTTCGTTGCCTACTGGAAAAATGTTCAAACAATGAATTTAAAATGTGCTCTAAGTCTAACAAGTGTGCTGTATTATGCAAGGAATATAATTTAATAAAGTCAGGAAGGTGCATCAAAGAACACATGTATGTTTCTTGTTTTGTGTGCAAGGGGTCTATGATTTGAAAACAGCCCAAAGGTAATCTTTATCCACCGCTGGCCAGATGCATTTTCTGTGGATATGGTATGGGTTTCAATGCTGTTTCAATGAATGTGAGATTGAAGGGCAGAGTAGTTTTAATGCTAAGTCTATTTTCATTGTGAGATAGTATTGCTTTGTTTAGCAGATGTCTATTAGTGTTTGTGCATTGTGCTATAAAATGTAAAAATAAAATCCAAATAATCATTGTAGAAGTAAAGCAGTGTGCACACATTAGTGTTTATGGTAAATGGGGTGAAATAGCCAGGTAATGGAACATTGGAATGGCTGCAGGGGGACTCTGGTGCCATATTTTGGTTGTCTGTTCTTTAGTTTGCGTTTGAAAGTTGGTATCCCACAATCCCATCAAAGTGGGCGGGGCTACATAATTATATATGCAAATGTTATGTTAATCAGCATACATATTTGTACCTATATTTCATGGACCTTGTCCAGATTTTTGATGTTTCCAGGTAGAGAGGTATGCACAGTGTCACCAAATAAATACACAAGTACTCTCGGAGCTTAAATATGTCTACACAGACCAGCCACAATGAAAGGTTTAAATGCATTTAATAATAAATAAAAGAACAAGGCAACACTATATATACATTTACAGTAACATCAGAGTTCAAAATCACAAGAAATATTTAAAACAACATTGCAGGACAGTCTCAAATAAATAAAGAAAAACATCTAAATTAAGCTTTGCTATATTCCTGACTATATCTAAAAGAATTATACTATACTGTTTCCTAGACTTACTTACTTAATTAGATCAGCAAGGTAGATGTGGTGAATAGATCCTCTAGCTGATGTTGTCAGGTCAAAGACAGAATACAAAATGCAGTCTCTCTCTCTGAGACTTCTTAAATTAATATCTCAAAGATTACTCCTGGGATAGCTTATAGAATGACATAATTTCTTGTCATCTGACTCTGTCCTAGGTAAAACCCCCACTGCTGAAAGCTAGCAGTATTTAGCATCCACCTGTGAAAATACATGCACAAGGGTTTTCCCTCAGGTCTTTTCGGATCCTGGAAGTCATAAAACAATAAAACACTTCCAAGACAACACAGAAAACTTCTCAGCACAGACAATGTATCTATTGCTGCACTTAAACTTAAAGATAACATCTTTTTATTGTCTGGCAATAAAGTAATTTAACTTCAGATATTTTTCTGATGTTATCCTTCCACATCCAAGTTTCCACTGTTAATGTATATACATTTAAACAGTTACAATAGTGCAGGTACATTTGTGTTCTGTTTCAGCAAAGCATACTGTGGTTACATTTTTAAGCTCAGTACTTTACAAACCCTTTTCAACACAAACTTCTGTACCAACAGTTTGATGTACATATAACATACAGTTCTAATACAGTTGTAACACAAGCATCTTACAAAAATCATTTTGATATTCACAAAGGACTGGGCTTATTGTTATTATTATTATTATTGTTATAATTATTGTTATTCTATGAACTCATTTTTTCAACTGAATTATTTTTGCTTTGTTTACATTTCAATCTATATGCTTTCTGGTACATTCTGTTTTTCTGTTTAGTAATGTTCTAATTGATAAACTCTTTAAGTGCTTTACTGTGTTTAAAACGTTTGAACCTTGAAGGTGCATGCCGAGGCGCTAGTTTATTTTTGGATTTTACACATTGTTCCTGGTTTCTAATAAAGTTTCTTTTTTGTGCCAAATGATATTTTTCTAAATACAACAGATTCAAAGAGTGCTCACATGATAAACATTATACTAGGAATCCTTTTTCCTCAACCTGTTTGTAAGGAATTGTTTTAGTCATTATAAACTGCTAAGAAATTGGTTTGTCCATATAGCCAGAACTTTATACTGGTTAAAAATGGATACTTAGTCATTAAAAATGCACAAATATTTTCAACTAATTCTGTTTTCTTAACATCAGTTGTGATACTTTAAAAGAAGTGTACTTATTGTCACCAAATTTAAAACAAAAAAAAAAAACAAGGATTCTGTCTTAGTTGAGTTATGCAGGAATATTGATTTTAATTTGTTTGCATACAAAAGTAAAATGATCTTTCTCAGACCATTTTCAGGCATAATATCAGCCCCAAGAGTAGGAGTGTCTGTATGTATATATGCATATATGTATATGTGCATATGTATATGAGCAGCATACCACAGTAGTTTTGCAGGCTTGTAGTGAGAAGATATAGTTATTTATATTAATAATAATAATGGGCCAAATCACTAAGCACTGGGGTGGGGACAGCAGTACTAATGGTTCCATTTTTTTCCTTGTGCTTTTTTACCCCCACTGCCTGCTGACCATCAATCCATATCTTGAGCAACTGTCTCATCCTTCACCTCATACTGGGGTGAGAGACAGCCAAGAGGGAATGTCATTCAGACAGCCAAAAGTTTTTTTTTTCCTCCAACCCCCACTGTGCATGCATATTATCATGCCCAGGGTTTGGCTTGTAATGGACATCCATGAGGTCTACCACTTACTCCCACTTGTGATGAAGCCCACAAGACTGACCTGCCCCCAAGAGGCCTACTTCCCACATGGTCTCCAGTTTCCAATGGGGACTCCACCACAGGATATTGCACCCCATACCCTCTCCTCTGAACAGAGGTGAGCTGGCAGTGCTGTATCACTCCTCCTTCCCTCTTGCCATTTCTGTTACCAGTGCCGCTATGAAAACCTAGATCACCTGGGTTGCTGTCAAGGCATTATTCCTATAAGCCAGTAG
This sequence comes from Protopterus annectens, assembly GCF_019279795.1. NCBI lineage: Eukaryota > Metazoa > Chordata > Ceratodontiformes > Protopteridae > Protopterus > Protopterus annectens. Next base: position 474,163,009 of record NC_056737.1, on the reverse strand, counting down.
AGCTGGCTTATGGTTATAGGGTTTGAATCACTATGATCCAATAAGATTACTGTTTGTAGCTTTAAAAGTAATCGTGGAATCAGGGTAATCCAGATGATTGTACTCCATAACTTTAAAGCTTTAGCAGCAGTAATGCACAGTTGTCTGACTCGTATATCTTAGACTGGTCTACACATAATCTTAACTAGCATTCAGTCCTCTCTACTCACCAAGCTAGAAACCACCTACAACAAAATCACCAGGTCTGCAACTAATCTACCCTCAAACTCTCATAACTGTCACTCCCTCAAAAACTCTAAACTGGATAGACCTCTGCAAACAACTTCTCTTTTCTCAACTACTTGTCATCCACTCTGCTCTGAATAAGCCCTCCTTCTGCCTTGACATTTCGTCTATTATCTCTCAATACACTCCAACCAGGAACCTCACGAGTGCTGACCAAAACTTCTTAAGTATTTACAAGGCCAAAAAAAAAAATCTATTGGCCAAAACCTTTATAGCTACTTCTCAGCCGTATCATGGAACCTGCTTCCCCTAGCAATCAGAGAAATAAGTAATATTCCTGCTTTCAAAAAAAACCCTCAAGGAACACTTATACAGCACCTGGACATGCCACTGTAAAAACCCTCCTTGAACTCCCTCCTTGCAACTACACTGTACTTGCACTCAATCTCTTTTCTCATTACCTGCCATACCAACTCCTCTCTATCTCTCTGTAATGACTCATACTTTTTTACTTGGATATAGAAATATATCTTAGTTTGGAAACTTAGAACTAAACTAACTTATTCTCAGTAACAGCACTGTTTACTAAGTCAACATCTTTGATTCCTACTAGTTTTCACTCCACTTGCTACATTCCACAATGCTGCTAATCCAATTTTCTGTAAAATATGTTCTCTGAAAATGCCATGTACAGTACTGTTAATACATCATGTATGTAAATATGTTTTGTACTATACTAGATTTATTGAACTTTAGCTTGAGATGTTATGGAGCTTTTCTCCCCAGGCCTCCGCTGAAACAGGGCTAAGTCTGACTTTCCCGGTCAACAAATGTCAAATAAATAAATAAATATAGAGGAACATTGAGACGTCTACTGTTAATATGGCTCAGAATCTGCTCTGTTACTAAGGGAAGTGTAGTATTCGCATCATGTTGTGTATGAAAACCATGCTGTGTTCTGATTAGATTCTATTATCTGACAAGTGTAACAGCAGTTGCTTGTTTTTACCAGTACTGCAAATATTTTGGTAAGAGGTTTAGCAAAGCTATTTGTTTGTAGTTGTTAAAGTTGTCCTTGGGACCTTCTTTACGAACTGAGACTACTGTAGGTATTTCCATAGCTGTGGAACTAATTTATAAGCTATGTTAGTAGTTTGCAAACAGCTTCTGCTAGAAGATGAATGTATTTAGGGATAGGATAGCTCAACCACTTGAAGAACAATGTTTGACCTTGCATAGTCATCCTAAAACTGTATGCTAAAAGTGTGATATATTGCATTGCAAATGCTGCTAGAGGGTAATCTGAATCTGTGGGTAATGTTGTTTCTTGTAATGTTGATGAGATTGTAGACGTACAGTTTGCAAAGTAATACTTAATTCTTCAACAACTGCAGATGATGAGGCCCTGACAAAAGGAGAGCTTCATGTTTGTCAACATGTGTCAGGTCAGTAGCTGATAAAAGGACCACTAAAGGTTTTTAGGAGAGTTATAAATGTAATCCTTCAGCTTAGTAAATAAGTACTTCTTTGTTCCTTACAGCAGCTTTCACATTGGTTTTGAATTTGCTTATAACTAGTATGACTTTCTTGATTCCTGAGTGACATGATTTTTCCTGCTACAGTCCCATAGTACAATGAATTGTTTTAGTTGAGCAATAATCCATTTCTAGAAATCCAAAGCCACATTCAAACTCCATCTTAGAGAAACCAATGATATGCAAGAATTGTTATTATGTATTTTAGCTGTGTACATAAAACTGTGTTTCCCCTAACAAAGTAATACTATTGTATTATGAAATATGTTGTAACAATTAAAGATGTTTCTCTTAGCTGGAGATTAACGTCTGCAGCTGATTACTGGCCTGTCATTCACATTATTGCAAAGGAGTACATGCAGACTTTGTTTTCACCATAACTTTTTTGTAGAAATACCCTGCTGTCCAGTATATCAAGAAAAGTATAAATAAATTATTGGTGTGACTTGTCCAAACTTGGGAATCTTTGACTAGAACTATCATCGGCATGTTGCACCTGGTTAACAGAAGCTGTTTGATTAAAGTGCATTGCTGAGCAGATATTTGCCAAAATCTGATTTTTTTTCTGTCTTCTACTATTTAGCAGACTACAAATATGTATTTGTTGGCCATTATTCTAGGGGCAGTTATATCAAGTGGCTTTTGGTGAGCCACCATTCAAACGTTTTTGTTGTACCCATACCTCTTAACTGCCCAGATTTTTGCAGAATGTCAAGATTTTTGCCTCATGTTTTTGATCTGTTCTTCATTAAGGCTGTTGTTTTCTGGCAAGTCATTTAAGACTGAAAACACTAAACAATGACAGCCATTTCGGTTTAAGACTTTGTATCCTCCAGAAAATGCATACTAATGCAAAACATGTTATAGTAACTTTCTATTATTATAAGAGCAATAATTAAAATCTGTTCTGGATTTTTGGCTTTTGTCCCCTATTGTTTTTGGATTTGTTCAGATTTGTTGCACTAAGAGGTTGAGAAGCATCACTTGTACTAGTATTTTCTTGTTCATTCAGTTTGGCAGTGATATATTCTGTGACAGACCACTTAAACTGTGGGATTACTCTTGATTGGTTAGTTTGATTGACAGCCTTTCATTGCAGATTTACATCCTTAAGAATAATTAGGCTTCTGTTAGTATAGGTGTTGAGCCAGTGACAATAGGTTATGTAAGAGGTGATGATCTTTGGTGATGTAAACTTTTATAATTTTAGCATTATATTCTTCAGATAAGGATGGATGGATGGAGTGCAGTTTGTTACTGAGGGATATATTCATAAAAGTGGCAATGTTTTCGACTATTTATGGATGCTGTCTGAGCAAAAGCATATATACTGTGTTAATATAATTTCAGAGTGATTTATGTATATTAATAACTGAGGTCTGTGAAAGAAAAAAAGGCTATAATAGTTAATTTCATAAGATGTGAGTTTACCGTTAATTGGTTTGGATTACACAATAACAGACAGAATGACACCTTAATATACCTGTGTAAAAAATAAACCCCACTTATTAGGATACAGTAATGATTATGATGGGTTATCTGTCAGTGTTATGAAGACCAACAGTGTGAGACAAACAAACAATACCCCAGACGTGCACTACACACACAATTTATTTTTTTTCTCTCTGAGGGTTTCGACTCCCCAACATCTCCATGCATTCCTCCAAAATTATAATCACCTATAAAGTCTCAGTGAAAGGGATGCAATGATTTGGAATATGATAGACTCACAATTGGCAGCAATAAAACAGGATTCTCATATCTGGACTTCTACTGACAGCATTAATTCCTTTATTATGTTGTAATGATCACACATACTCAGTAATGCAAAGAAGTGTATGTCATATACCAAGCCTGGGCACTTCTGTTATTTTCCTTCTATGATCCTTTTGCAAACTACCTCTCCCTCTCCACCAAGCTACCGTTCCCACTTCACCAAGCTACCCCTCCCCCTGCATCAATAAGCGCATGTCTACAAGGACACTTGTAAGATGGTTATTATGTCACAATGTTTTGAAATATGTTTAGCTATTCCATACCTTTCAACTGTACAGATTTTCACAGAATATCTAGATTTTTGCCTCATATTTTATGGCTTGTTTTTCATAAAATTGCATTTATCTGGCAAATCATTGAGGACAAAATAATGGCAGACATTTGATATTCAGACTCCATACACTTCAGAAAATTAATGCTAATGCAAAACCTAGTATTCTATCAACTTTCTAAGTTTGCAAGAATAATATTTAAAAAGTGCCCTATTTTGCCCCCCCCCCCCACCCACATTATTTATGGCTTTGTCCAGATTTCTTGCTCTAAGTGGTTGAGAAGTATGAGCCCTGTTGGTGCTGGAAAGTATAATTATAATGACATGCTATGATCCTTACCTCTGTTTTTTGTTGCCTTGGATCCACGTGGAATCTGACAGAATGCTTTGCCTTAATATAATTTACTTTCAGACAGATGTTACCCAATCCAATTTACAGGAACATGAAGAGTTATTTAGCTTTTGTAGAACAGGTTGCATGCAATTTATGATGATCTGAAATGACATGCAATATTGTTTGTCAGTTCACTGCTCCTGGATCACTAGCCATTAAGCTTCATGCATCAGATGAAGTGAATTAACCTGTCATTAAAGTATTGTGGTTCCTGTTATTGCTGTACAAGCAGACTGACGATAGGATTTTGTTTTAATTGGTACCTTCACTTAATAGATACCTTCCTAAAAAATGCATGTGTTTTCATTTATTGTTATGAACAGTCACAGGTATTTTGGTAATTAGTGTGCCTTTGGAAGAATTTAACCTAAAATTACGTCAGCCACCCCTTATAATGTTGCCTCACAGTATCACAAGTATGTAAGATCTGCAAGCTCAGATTTCTTCTGAAGTAAGTAATTCATTTTCTTCTGAATGCATTATGTATTGCTTTTCTTACTGTTTTGACTATTTATGTTTTAACAGCAGTTTATTATGTGGTTCTTGTATTTTTATTTTGTTCGCATTGAGAACAGGTTACTTGAAATCAACAATGACTCCATGGGAAAAGGAAGTGGATAGTTTATAGCAACAAAGGCTCAGAATTCCAAAAAGGCTCGGATTAATTCACTGCCCATTGCTGAATTATTCTTATAGACACTGGCAAGGCTGCCTATTTGCAGAGTATCAGAGCTACCTTTGGCAATACTGCTTATCCAGGTTTAAAAGCAAACAAAAGGGGTTAGACTACTCCTCAGGGTATTTATGTAGGAAGTTCAGGTGATGTTATATTTTTAACCATCACAGTAGTAGATACTACATATAAAATAAACTATCATGCACAGCTTGGAAATTCCTGCAGAGAGACCACATTAATACAGCAGGCAAAAGGCAGGCAGGTGAGACTGGAATATGCTCTCTCTCCCTCCTGTTACTGCTCACTGCTTCTCTGATCCTGCCTTTTTTCTCATCTGACCTCTTTTTATGTTTCCACCATATCACATTCATCTTCGTTTCATTATTAACTTACTTTTTTGCCTTTATCTTTTAGGTGCTTTCTTAAAACAACACTACTGCACTTTACTAGAATGCTTTCAGTGTCAAATTTTGCAGTGTAAATTGTTTAACTAAAATTGAGCAGCATTAGAATTAGTTCAGAATAGACAAAGATGGGGTACATGCATGAATGCTGATGTGATGATTGCTACAATTCTAGGGAAAAGTGTTAGTGTGGGATACAGGCACAAAAAAAATGACCAATCAAACTTTCACAGTTAAAAATCTCCAAAGCACAATAGCAACACCAGAAATCCACAAAACAAATGGAAACTCTCTGTCACTGCTATAACGGATATGCTTCCTGGCACTTACTCGAATAAGACACAACAGTTAAATTATCCACAACGATGTTTATTCACCAACGAAGAAGCACAACAACATTCACTAAACACACTATAGTAACAGTTAAGTGCTTTCATCCGCTAAATGCAGACTTCATCAGAACTACTGATAACACACAAAACAGTCCTTTTAAAATCTTTTTGGCGCCAATGAAATTACAAACTTTTAAAGTGACAGTGCTCACATTTACTAAACTGTACTAAACCATATTAGATACATAAGTATGTTCGTACTTTCAACCTGTTATGTACATTAAGAAAAAAGGCAGTAATCACAGTTTCAGTTATGCCATTATAGACCAGGTTACACCCTCCAATAGGGGAGGTAATTTTAAGGCAATTTTAAGTAAAAAGTACCTGACAAGTGTTGACAGACGCAACTAATGAACCGGGTATTAATGAATTTATTTCTATAAAGCCCTTCCTTATGATGCTGTGATATGTATAAGTATTGAATTAGTTTTATATATATTATTTTTATTTGACAAAATAGTAAGGCTTGTTTATGGAACATTCAGCTATTTATTTATTTATTCTTTCACTTACATGTATTTATTTTTAAAAAAACATATTTTTAACAATATTTTATTAATATTGATAATTCAGTAATTTATTAAAGTTTAATGTACATAATAGGTTGAAAGTACGAACATACTTATGTATCTAATATGGTTTAGTACAGTTTAGTAAATGTGAAGTTTGTAGTTAGGTGGATGTTTTTGTCTGGCCTACAACATATATTTAGGAAACAGTATTGAGATTCGTGACTAGAGTTTGGCTGATATAGTACATGAAAGTAACACAAACAGTAATGAGATTTTTGGCTAAATTATTCAATTGATAAAAAAAAAAATTTTTTTTTTTACATCTATTCTATGTCACTGTACTGTACAATTTAGTTAGAACTTTAATCTTACTTTACTGTCATTATTATGTACATAATCTGGGCTACAACTGCAAATGGTCAGATGTGATCAGTGCTCTACCCCAATAACATTAAATAAATAATAAATTAAATAGAAAAGAAGAAAGTACTGCTATTAGCCTTCCTCCTCAGGACCGATGTCTATAATAAACTCACAGCTTTTCTCTTTTAAAACAAACTTTGTGGTCCCTAATTATCATACTTTTCAACTTTTAGCACAAGAAATCTGAACTAAGTCATAAATAATGGGGGGGGTCAAAGTTCCAAGAATAGGGACATTTTTTAAATATTGCTCTTATAAATTCATAGGTTCATAGGTGAGTACTAGGCCAGTTGGCTTGAGGCATTTTAAGCCTAGCCAGTTTCCCTTTTTATGTTTGAATTAACCTATTCCATTTGGTTAGATATTGGCCTTACTCATTCCATAGCCAATAATTATATATTTAAAAGTCAAGTCAAAAATAATATTACCCCAAGTAAGAATAACTGGGATCATAAGACAGATAATTTGAGGGGACCATGCATGGAATAAAGCATTTAGGAGCTGTCTCTGTCCATTAGTAGTACAGGGGTAGTCCTGGGGTACATTTTCTGTTTCCCATCTATAGATCCAAGTTGCGCTTGAATATGGACAGGGATAAACTTTGTTTTATGTGGATGGGGAGTCTATTCCAGAGCAGTGGTATCCACTGTGAGATATGTGTCCCTCAAAACTGTTCTACTGATGCTGCAGAAGAGGTTTAGATATCTAGACAGAGCATTTCTGATGCCATTTGACTTGTTAATGTGCAGTAAATCCAACAGTATCAGGTCATAGGATGCCTTGTATGCCAGACACAGGTCAGCTCTTAGAAGTCTGTAGAATACCAACTATAGTGACTGGGCTTTGAGTCAGTCCATGTAGGACATGTTGTTTAGGCTGTGTATTCTTTTAGTAAGGTACCTCTGTGGGTGTTCCACTTGCTGCATGTGTCTAGGGAGATACATGCTGAAAGGAGCATTATATTCAATGACTGGCCTAATGAAGGCTGAGTAAAGGGAAGCTACCCCTTTGTTTATAAACTGTGCAATATAGAAGGACTTTCTTACAATGATATATACATGTTGCATTAGGTCACTGTCCACATACGTTCCCAAATCCTGAACAACTGGGTCAACTCTTATGGGCATATTGTCAGTGTGGTAGTTCCCTGGGGTAGATGAAACTCATAAACTTACAACATTGATAGAATAACAGGCTTTGCATTATCATGAATTTTCTAAATGTTATGAAGTCTGAAACTCTTTATTTTCTTGACTTCAATATTCAATGATTTGGCAGAAAACCCAAACTTTTAAGAACATACCAAAATATGAGCCAAAAACTGGACATTCTGTGAAAAATCTGGAAAGGTGAGAGTTATGCTAATTGTACTACAGTAACATCTGTATGCTCTACCAGAACAGTTGTACATCTGGTTGCTGTATGTGATACACTCATGGCAGAAGGTTTGCATACCGAAAAGCACAATAATGTGGCAAGACTGTTGCACTGAGTATTGTGCAACCACTACAATACAGAAGTAGCTGAGAAGCATTGGAATCACGAACCACAAAGCATTAGAGAGAGTGATGAAACATATATCACATGGGCTCAGCCATTGCCAACAGTTAAAAAAGCAGATGCAAGAAAACCAGACATACTAGTCCATGAAAAAAAGACAAAATTGAAATTGCTATGACCAGTGATTACAGTGTCTTAGATACAGAGAGTGAGAATAAGCCGCGGTGTAGCAGTAGCATTGTTGCCTCACAGCAAAAGGTTCTCCCATTTGATTCTCGGCTGGAGTGCCTTCTGTGTGGAGACTGCATGTCCTCCCCGTGGTCGAGTGGCGTTCGAAAGACATGCATAGAATGGGCATGCCTTTGTTGAAGGTTGGGCATCGAGCTGGCACCTTGGCACCATAAAAATCTACTGCCAATCATTAGTGGACCGGTGTGCCGCTGTGGCGACCCCTAACCGGGAAAAGCCGTAAGAAGAAGAACAAGAAAAATAAGATACAGAGACAGAGAGATACAAAGACATAAAATACCAGGATCTGCAAGCAGAAATGAAAGCAGTGTGCAAGAGTGATACCCAGACAGTTCGAATAGTAATAGGACCAACAGGACTAATAAAAAAGAATCTGCAGTTTTACTTAAATATACCAATACATGTAACCTCATTTGAATTGCAGAAAGAGGCAATTCCTGGCACACCACACAGGTACTAAGAGCACTCTTGGCTATCATCAAAGACTGAAATGGCAATAATTTCATGAACTCTAATCATACCCTGACTTAGGAATGGGGTCTATGCCTATCATTGTATTAGAAACCCAAAACACTTGGAGAAATGAAACCAAGAAGAAAACTGCATAAAGTTTAAGCAGAAGAAAGACTGCCAGATAATTGCAAAGTACATAGATCTCATGACTGACCTCCGGGCTGCACAGCAATGAAGATATGCCAAACAAAGTTTAAAAGCAATTGTTGCAGAGAAAAAAAAACTGATAAAATATGCACTGCGATCTTTAGAATTAGCAGAAAACAAAAAGATTATGTGACTGCAAATAATGAGAGATACAGTCCAGATACATTCAGAAAATGCTTCCAAAACTAAATTGAAGTTAGCTGCTTTGGAAGTGCAACAAAAAGAACTGAAAGGTAAAATTACTGAACTGGTAGGTCAATGAGGAAGATTCAGCACTTTGCAGGTATTCCCAAAAACCTTGAAGGAAATACCTTTTTATTGTTCATGAAACAACTTATTCACCATGGACAGGGCTACCAATACAAGAGCTATTGCTGAAGACACAGGTCTTTGTACCTGGCAGTACAGCAACAGGAAAGCAGCCTATACTCATATTAATTAATCTACAAACCTATAAATTAAAAGAGCTGCTTCTTACAAAACTATTGAAACAGAAAAAAATCTTCTGAAGGTAAAGAAATTGTCCAAGTTTATGAAGATAATGACTTTCCTGCAGTCACTAAGAAAACAAAAAAAGTAGTGTTTGCAGAGGTCATTCAGTATTATTCAAGGAATACAGATTAACAAATGTGCTGCATGCAGACGAGGTGTTAACACAAGCAGAATCAGAGCAAGAATTTCAGCAAATGATAGGGGACTGGAATGCAAAACTGGAGGCACATAGAATGAATCTGCGTACAAAAAAGACAGTCGTCATGGGAGCAAACTGGGGAAATCAAAAGATGGTGGAAATTGAGACAGAAGGAAAACAGTGTGAAGAAGTTAACAGCTTCAAGTATCAGGGAGGGGTGGTTAAGGAGAAGGGAAGTTTGAATGAGGAGGTCAAAACTAGAATCAGATGGCACAGAGTGTCAGTGATGATAGTATCTGACAGAATAATACCAAAGAAGTTGGAAATAAAGGTGTATGAGACAGTGATGTAACCAGTACTACTGTATGGTACAGAAACCTGGACAGTGAAGGCAGACCATTTGCAGAAGATATAGGTGGTAGAGATGAAGTGCCTGAGATGGGTGGTAGGATGCTATGGGACAAACAAAGAAATGAGGACATCAGAGCAGAAGCCAAATTAGCTGCAGCTGCAAACAAGGTCAAAGAGAATAGATTACAGTAGTTCAGTGTTGAAAAACAGAAGACAAACTGGTGAAGAAGATTTGGGAGAGGCAGGAAGAAGGCAAAAGAAAATCAAGGTGTCCAGCAAAGAGATGGATGTATTAAGTGACAGAAGACCTGTGGCAAGAAAGTAGGAGAATGTCATTAAATCAAGAGAGAGACACCTTGACCCCATGTAGAAAATGAGAAAAAGGGGGTTGATGGTGACGGTGGCTATAGATAGCACAGCTCCCCACATTGAGGTGCAGGGAGGCAAAAAACCCATGTGAAAACACTTTAATGGTTTTATAGTAACCTATGAGATTCACCATATTTCCTTTGCAGTCACTTTTTAGTGTTTGAAGTTGCAGAACTTGCAATTATGGATCCTGTACTTCTTCAAGTGAGCATAGCTGCCCTTCCAGTATCATCCATTGAGACTAAGTTCATGTTGGTGAGACTGACCAGTGCTCTATGTATATGTGGCATCCTTTTCTCCACAGATGTGGTGGCAGAAAAGCCAGCTTTCATAAATGCAAAGAAAAGGGGTATACCTCTTAACCTTTTAGTGCAAGAAATATGCACAAAGCCTAAAATAACAGGGGGAGGGACAAAGGCCCTAAAAACAGGAACAGATTTTAAATATTGCTGTTATAAACTTAGAAAGTTGTTAGAATAACAGCTTGTGTTAGTATGCATTTTCTTAAGAATATAAAGTCTGAAACTCAAATGTGAGTTGTTATTTGGTGACTTCAATCCTTAGTGATTTGCCACAAAAACACAGATTTTATGAGGAACACACCAAAAATATGAGACAGAAATCTGGGCATTCTGCTAAAATCTGGATAGTTGAGAGATATGAAAAGTGGTTTTCAAAACGAAATACATTTGTTTCAGAACTGTTACCACTACTGTACTAAAGGTCATCAGTGGCAGGCACACCACCGGATGTGATGATACCTGTTAACTGTGTACTTCCTGCTGCCCTGCCAAATTTACAGACAGCTGGGTGAAGTTAAATGATGTGTGTTCCCAGTACCCACATTCTATATGCTGTTACCTCAGTTGCATGTGTTTTACCAACAGAGCCATTTGTCATCTTTAATGCAGCATTCTCATATAGAGTAAGAAGTTGCGATTGTCACTGATGGCTGCAACTTTAAATCAAAATACACCAGTAATTGTAAAAAATTACTAGTTATTGTGAGGGAAATTCAGTGAATACTTACAAAAAGAGGACAGTAACTATACCACTGGGAAGGTGGAAGAACTCACACAATCCATGTCCCACTACCATTCCCTAATGCAAGTGGCTGCCAGGTTACTGCTGAAATGCAAACAAATTAAACACAAATGGCATATATATCCTGATCCTGTGGCATACAGGGACCAAGCCCTCATTAGAATTCCAATGACCTGAGGTCATATAGTGACTCAGGTGATGGAGGACTCAGGTAGGAGGGGGTAGGCTTGAGCAACTAACTCCAAATTACCCACTGTAGAGAGGGAGAATGGTGGTCCAGTTGGCTGTTGTATCACAAGAAGATTTTATTGGTACAAAGCTACTGCTCCTAAGTGGGGACATGGGCTTGGCTTACTATACCCATGTAACAGCTGTCATTATTATGAGGGTATAAGCACATGCATACAGTGCATACAGGAGGGGGGTATAGTAGACCCTCACAGTGACATTTATGTCTATATCAGCCATGAAAGGGGTGGAGTTGGCTTTAACTTCCATGATAGAACTCTCTAAGTAGTGAGGGAAATAAATGGGCTCAACAGCAACTATATTATCACAGTGAATCAGTTATTGACATGGCTTGGCGGTGGTGTGCCATTGCATGGATCTGAGAGCAACAAGTTGAAATACATTATTGTAGTCATTCTTTCTTTCGCTCTCATATCAGGGGGGTGCACAGGAGGTGGCTATCATTGTTGTGGGAGAGACCGGCTTTATTTGAAAGCACGTTAGTTACATGATCAGGATGACCTATAGATGTCCTTTTGGGAGACACTGTATATCTCTATGAACAACAAGTTGAAATGCATTACTGTTGTTATTATGCCATTTACTTTATTCACAATCAGATATCAGAGGTCTACACCAAAAATAGCAATCATTCAGCAGTGGCCAACAGTGTGCATATTAACAAATACCAATTGCATAATCACTTTTAAATTATCATTAATATGACTATTTGAAGGAGCAGTGTGTGCTTATCTCTGAGAACAGCAATGTGAAATACATTACTGTGGCCATTATCTTTATCTGATCTCACATTCAGAGATGGTGTACTCCCACAAAAGACATATATTCCCTAGGGACAACATATGTGTGAAAGGAGCTAAACCTAGTTTCTTTCTGTTTTAGGAATACATAAAACCACAAGCCTTGTTCTGTCTTTTCAAGTTGTTACTTTATTATTATGATTTCATAGCCACCCTAACAGAAATGTCTTTAGACTCAGTTCACAACATTCATGCTTTTATTTTTCTTCACTGAACCAAATATTAGACATACTGAATTATAAGTACATTTAGTTTTTATAAAATAAACAGTAAAACTTCTAGTTATTTCTCCTTAAAAGTGATATTTTCTAGCACTGCTTCATATATTTAATGAACTTGAAAGGATATGTGGCTCTTAGCTAAGAATACTAGTCCTCACGTGGCCCTTGTGGCCATTTACATTTGAGACTTGTGTCTTAGACTATTCTTGCACTGCTTTACAGTGTGTTTGCACAGCTACCAAAACTGAGATAAACATATGCTATAGTGTTAAACAACTTTAACTTACTGCACTGTACCATGGATTGTAATTGCTTCTCATGTGTCACCTGGGCTGCTTATGTAGCTTAGGCCTAGCTTGCTCACCTGGTTAAAAAATGCACATTTTCTCTTTACCACTATGTCCAAAAAGCTTAATAGTGCAGTCTTCCCAGAAAAAGCATCAAACTACTCTTATTTATAATGCGTAACAAACAAAGCATTATTTCCAACTTCCAGAAACTGGCTATGTGCACTATAATTTCATGAAGTCATAAAGCTTAATTGAGTCACAATTGTAAATAAAACTGAAATGAACATTGTTAAGCAACCCTTTAAAATGAACATAACTGACGGTGTGCAGATGTGGGTAGCATTCAGAAAGATATGGTGCACTGCTCAAACCTGTTTCAAGCAGATTTGCTCAGTGCACCATGCATCTCTCATTAAGACACAGTTGTAGCACTCTGGTGGTATGTAGCCACACATAGGTTATGCAACAGTGGTCTACCATCTACCAAATAACACTGCATGCAACTGCAGCAGTCTGAGGGTACAGCTATTGCAAATTAGCAATGTACTCTTCACAATTTAGAGAAAAGCTTGGCCTTTTTCTGGGGTTAACGTATTATGGGTTGTGGCAAGAGTGGGGATATTATCACAGCAGCAGGTAAATATTTTAAGGGTGTGTGTGTGCCGATCTGACTGTAGGTGCCTGTGCATCAGTGTTGCTTACACTGGTAGAGGAGTGCTAGTACGACTGTTCCACCCACATTAGGTTTTCAGTTCAGAGACATGTAAATGATGAGCTCCATGCAAACAGGCCGCATGGTGATATACAAATAAGGAAAGCCAAAATGGCAGACCATTTCAGAAACATAAAACTGGTGCAGAATATACCCATTTTATATATTGAGAATTATGGTGCACATGAGATAAATAATGTTTGAAGCAGCAGCACATGTTAATGCCCCTATAACCAGAATGAGTAATGTTGTCATTAGCTGCCATATACACCAATAGATGCAGTACGACAATGCCTAATATCCCAACACGTAAATAACCAGCAGATTGTGAACTATTTCCAATGGCAAAGGAGAATATAAAGGAGCTTGACAAATTGCGTCACCCATAAGCAGAATTAAGGAGGATGGATGGGATGCCCATTCCTGTGGACACTGCTCTTTGTGTAGATTTAATCATCTTAGCTACAGGGACTTTTCAGCAATCTACTGGGAATACATTAATGATACTGCAGACCTCAGTCATGTGGATCCTGAGCCAATTCCTCAGCTTTATGCTGCAGCATGAGAAGAAGCATATCAAATTCCTCAGGACTGCAAAGAAACAAATACCATTGTGCAGGCATTTTATGACATTCCTCATCTTCCTCAGGTTCTGGGAGCCAAAAATTGCACACATATTGCCATCAAGGCCCCACCAGGTCTAGAGGGAGTGAGCTACATCAATGGGATAGACTGGTTCCACTCCTTTAACTGTCAGGTGGTCTGTAATGCATATGACAGTATTTATAATGTATCTGTGTGCCTCCCAGACAATTTTAATGATTTTCACAAATGGCACGTGTCTGACCTACATCCCAATTTGGTAGATGCACACAGGCCAGATACACATGCCTATAGACACATGCATACCATGCAAGCAGAAAACAGCCTGAAAATAACATCCTGTTTGTCACATGTTGTAAGTGATGCTGGAAATGAGCTATAAACTTGATTGAATAGCATCATCTGCAACACTAGACCATGCAGGAAATGGCCTGTAATACAACATATAACAGAACAGGTAAGGTAGTGGACAAGGTGTTCAGTCTACTCAAGGGACACTTGTTTTGCCTAGATACATCAGCAAGAGCACCACAATACAGTTCTGATATCTGCAACAAGATTTGTGTCAGTGTGCAATACTGCACAACATGACATTGAACAAACATTTGGAATGGTAAGTTAACTTCTTGGTGGGACCATCCACACCAGTTGTACCAGCAATGAAAAAGCAGGGTGGAGAGTCTGATGAGGAAACACAGCAGCAGCACTGCCATAGCCAAGACAGACGTGGCACAATAAATTACAGCACTGACAAAGAGGCAGCATCTGGTCCGCAGCTATGGCCATAAAATAGCAGAGAATAAAGTCATGTATGCATTATGATATCCAGGCTATGCAGGGCAGTTAATAGACTAGCTATGATGTGCATCAGATGTAACCATACCCATACATGTTAGGGAGAGGGCAGAGCACAGTCATCATCATTCATACAGGTGGGTGGGGAGACACATTAACACTATCTGCAGAGGGGCAAGGCTGCAGTCAAAGCAGACACAGTGAAAGATGGCTGCAATACTATGGGATGAGTAGGGCCATGGGAGATGAACACAGACATTATATGCCATGGAGGGCTATGGGAAGTCAGACATTACATCATCCAGTGTTGGATCAAGTTTCCATAATGGGACCACTTGTGTCATTTACTGTGTTGGCTTGCTGTGGTGGGTCTTAATGCAGGCTGTAGGAGGGAAGGGGGTCAAACTAAATTATTGTCTGAATCCACCTTGACAGGATGCACTGAGAGCTGATCTTGATGAGCACTATTGCAAATGAAGTAGTCACTGATCACAAGCAGGTATGACGTTTGGCAGCCTGTGAGCTGATAGCTGATGGGTGATAGGGAAGGGGTAGGACTATGTGAACATATATGTACAATATTTTGAGGTATCACAGGTGATGAGCTGGAGGAGTGCCATTGGTCATGACATGAACTATAACAATGACATGGCATGGCAGGCTGTGTGCCCACTGATAATAATGAGGCTGTTTTTCCAACCGTCCCAGCAGTCTGACTTGGAATAGCCCGTGTTCAATTACCCTGCATGCTGACCCTCCCATAGGCATGGAAGGATTGGCCTCTGGAGGCAGATTGAAGGGTGGTCACCATGTGTCTCACTGAAGCAGTGATGGAAGCAACATCTGACACCAGTAACCTCAGCAGTGTTATCTTCTCCCTGTCCCTATATTCCACATAACTGGGCACTTGTTGCATGTTGCACAATAATCCACATGGTAGACTAACCATCTCCACCATGGTGTATGTAGCAGTCAGTTGTATTTGGACAGCTGACCTGCATGTATTGAAGCCATTTGAAGGACTGAGCTGGAGTTCTAGCACTGCTCCCCCCACCCCCACCTCATTCCTATATTCTTTGGTGGGTATAGGTACCTCAGAAATGGTGAGAATTACAAATGCTGTGTGTGCTTAGGACACAGGTGTTGGCTATGAGGGATTGTCAGGTGAAAGTGGTCCATTATTCCCCAGTGTGGCTGTGTACCCAGCTTGTACCTTTACAAGACGGTGTAGGTAATCCTTCCCCTGTAATGTCAGAGTGCTACTGTACCATTGGACCATTGCAAGTTGCCATCATGGTCAGCCACACATACCTTGCTGACATCAGCCAAATGTTGTCCTTTTGTGCTAGACTCTCCACCAATGGAACTTCTGAAAGAAAAGTAGGAACAGATTCTTCCCATACACATCGCCATATACCCGTAAGCATGCATAGTGCTACACAGTAAAATACATGTAAAGACCTTTGACATACATTACTTGTCATGTGGGTTGCTGCAGTTGCAGACCAGAGATGCCTGGAAAGACAGATATGCAGGCGAGCTTTGCTCAGTCCTTCTCTTCAAACATATTATAGTGTATTGTATAGTACTGTAGTGGATATTCCTAACCTGGTGCATCCACAACTGACACATTGATACTTAGTACCAGCCCAGCTCTTACATCTAAGCCAGCCTCGGGTATGAGGGTCGCTCCCCCGACAGGTCAGTGACACCAAAACCTTCTCAGCTTCAATGAGATATGTTTGTGTGGGTCGATCACATCCTGTGTTGGACCTGTCTGTCACAATGTCCCACATTTGTTTCCTTTTGCGTGGAATATCCTGTCAGTAAGTCTCCACTGAACCTGTTGCTGGGAGCAATTATGACCACCCACAGTATTCACACCTGCACCACACCCTGATAAATCTGGTCAGGATACTGTTTGTTGGTGGCAGCTTTGTCCAGGAGTTGCATACCAATTGTGGAGCTGGCCTGCAGTAGTACTTCATGTAGTAGTGAACTTTGTCAAACATTGTCTCCCTCTGGTGGCCATGCTAGTAAATCCACACCTGTGAGCAAATGTAAGAGTGTTTGTAAGGTATGCTGTGGGATGACCATATTTCTGGCCACACTCTCGCCTTTATTCTAATTTGGTACTTTAACTGGTCATTCCTAGCAAATTTCCTTTGGTTGTAGGGTCTTTTGGTAGTGGTACTTGCTTAAATGCCTTTACTTTGACTTGAAGAGCTAATATTCTTTTTCAGAAAACACAAAATCTTAATACTTTAAGCTTTTTCAAAATTAATTTTTATTTAAGGTTATTCTATTTAATCTTAGACATTCTAATGTATGTCTTAGTGATCTGTTATGTTCTCGTATTTTTCCATAAACTATATCATCACTGAAGTTTTTGATATTCTGTTTTCCTTCTAATTATCGTTGAATGGTGTATTGGAATATTTCTGCAGTTGAACTAACTCAAAGCAAGAGCCTCCTGTGTTTCCTGAGACCTATGTGGACTTACTAAAGATGATTTTCCTACTGTTTGGCTATAACTTTGAGCTAAGGCATAGCTGGCTAAATACTTTTGCACTACTAAGATCACATATTATGACATCAGCCATTGGGGTCAAGTGACTTTTCACATGATCTGGGTTGTTTGTCATCCTCATATAACTACACATTGTTACTTATGATTTTTTTTTTAGTTTGGGAGAAATAAACATTTGTGATAATCCTTGAGTTGAACCTGCTACTGCTTCTGTCATGTCTTGTTGTCACGCAGTGCCAGTGTCACAACAGGTTGCACACTCTCCTTTGGTGCAGAAGGTTATGGGTTCTATCCCCACACCAGGTAGATAAATTACTGACAGTGCAGTGCAGCATGGAGGGGTGGGGTGCTGCACTCTAGAGTGTGCCATCCTTAAGATGAGATGTTAAACTGAAACCCTATCTGCTTGAGTTGGTGCTAGCTCGCTCAGGTGGATGTAAAAGTTCCCATAGCACCTGTCAAAAGGAGTAGAGGAAGTTTCCCGATGCCCTAGCCAAATTCCCCCAGTAGTATAAATACCACTTCGGCTCTCCCAGAAAAAAGGCCTAGTGGGACTAACCCAGTCAGCAAAGGATAAATAAAATAAAATTTTCATTTTAGTTTCATCAGTTCTTATTCCATTTTTTTTTTAATATGAAATGGAACTCTCCTTTAAGGATGTGTAACTGGCTTGGTTGTAGGATCTGTGTGCAATTTTACCTGATGATTCACCACATTTCCAGTTCCTTCAAAAAAATCATGATATTTCTGTATCGGCCTATTTATCCCTGTTTTCACTATTGTATAGCTTAATAGGATTTTTCAATGTATGTCTGCTGTTACTGTTTTATTTTTAGAATTAATGTCCACTTCAGATATTCCTGCTGCTATCAAAAGACATGTACTGTAACTGATATTTGAATATATTTTTCTATTGCCATCTCTTAATGACGGCATTAGACTGAGACAAAAGTATATTTTGTAATTCATTGCATTATTCCTGCATATTAGTTAATTAATATTTTGATGTTGATGTAATGTTTGAATTCTTTCATTTGTACCTGCCTTTTTATACATTGCAGTTATGTAGACACATAATTATTATTTTGTTCGTTTTTTTATTTGAAATTCATTCAAAAGCAGTGCATAACAACTTTCCAGCACTGAATACATTCCCATATTTATAAACATAATTATTTAGATTGTATTAAATTCTAACAAATTTGATATAAAACCATGTTAACAGTATTGACAAAATAATGAAAAAAATTAAACAAAGGCCCCTCAAATTTGAGGTAATATCACCTCTGATATCAACACATTTCAGTACATGCACCCAAACATAAATTGCTATTACGTATTTCTCTCCTGTTTCCCTAATGAAATAAAATACATACTTCCATGGCTTGTGAACTTTTTAGTCTAACCTTTCCTCTCTTTACGTGCTACAATGGCTATTGAAATTGCAACATCCTATTCTATTTCCTTAGGCTGCTAACCTTTGGGACTCACTTTAACCCTTCCCTATGGTATATGTTGTTGAGTACTTCTTTCATTGAATTTATATCTGGAATGTTTTCTGTTTTCCAGTTCGTAATAGTGCTTTTTGGCAACTAAAAGAGTACAAAAAGGAAGGTAGTATCAGAGATGTTCTAGGAATGTCATCCAACAGAAACAAAGATTTGGTCAAAGGAGGAGGGCTTGGGGGAAATACACTATCAGGTCCTGGAAACTTTCCTTAAATCCCTGGAACCTGTCACATGACCAGAATATGTGCCCCCATGTTCCTCACTGTTCTCTTCTCTACCACCAGCGTCCCTCAGATGCACCAAGGAAATTATATGCAATACAGAAGGTGTGTAAAATTACTTGTGTAGACACTTCCATGCATACATTTTAGCCCCCCCCCCCCGTTTTTGTAGAGTATATAACTAGCTTGTATGTTTGCATGCATTAATCTAATGAAAAATGAGTTTGCAAATCACACTCCCAAGTGCCTTTCCACTGCATCCTGACTGGATCACCAAGTTCCTTCGTCTGCCTATATAATATGCCAATTAGTCATCTTGCCAAAGGTTTTTCAGACCTACTGAACAACCACAGGTCTAACAAGAGAGGTTTGTTTAGGACCCGGGGGATGGATATCTAACTTTTTCACAGCTCTTATTAAACCTTCATAATACCATATTCAGCCCACTATCTAGCTGGAATTCTTTTTGGGCTCTGTTCTAGTCCCAGTACTTTATTGCTAATCCTTTACTCCTTCAGTTCCTGAAAGACTCCTCCTCAGTTCTCCCAGTTTGAGAGAAACCAATGCAAATAATAGTTTTCCCATGGGAGCAAGTCATGACATCTTAATAAGCCCATACTACCAAGCCTAATTGTTTTAAAAGGAATACACATCCTGCCCTGCTGAGCATCACATTCTAAAGCTTTTTAGATAAATCATCACCTCCAGTATTCAATATATAACAAGATATTTCTCTCCATCTAGCTTTATACCCCACTGATTGTAACTGGAACAAGAGTTTCATCTGTACTACTGAGAGATATCAAATAAACAAAACTGTACTGTAACCACCGCACAAAAACGACTAATAAATCCACAGAAGTGCAGAAGGGGGGAAGACGGAATTAATCCAACACCGAATTTATTAAAGTAAAAACAAATCCAAAATCATTCCAGAAACAAAATGATTGTCTGGCCCTCTGGTTTCGGTAAGTGGGATCGTATTCATCTCTCTCACAGCACAATCTTTTTGTTTTTACTTTAATAAATTCGGTGTTGGATTAATTCCGTCTTCCCTCCTTCTGCACTTTTGTGGATTTACTAAGAGATATCAAGCCAGATCAGAATGCCCAAGACCTTCTCTCTCCCTTAGCATAGTTAATCTCTACCAACTTTGGATTTGCCTCTTCCCAGATGAAGCTCAAGATAAGGTTCTTCATTTTAGTTTGGAATGTAGTCAGAATCTCAAGAGGGAAAGCCTGAATTCCATACAAGGAGCAAGAGATGTATATAATTATTTACTGCTTGGACATTTTGGTCCAGGATTAGAGGCAACATTTTCTACTTCCACACATCAGCTTTTATTCTGTTTACTGACATAGTTAATATTTTTTTCACTAACAATTCATGTCTCTCAGATTCATACTCCAGGGTGTTTGAACAAGTTATTTTTTCATAAATGTAGGTATTGATGCCTAATGGGATGTCTCTACAAACCAGTGCTCGAGTCTTTTCCAATTTTATGTTGTAATCTGACAATTGTCCAAAATTTCTCAAAAGAGAAATGCTTTATGCAAGTCCATCCAAGATTTTGAAGAAATATAAGAATATCATACAAATAAAGGTATATTTTGTCTCAGAGACAGGGGTACTCCTTCAGTATCTGCCATTCTGATTGTCCCTGCTAACAGCTCTATATTAAAGGGTGAAGAGGATCAAAGAAAGTGGACACCCCTGTCTTGTCTCACTTTGGAGGCAAAATGGAGAAGATAAGCCATGTTTTAATTTTATGCTGGCCTGAGAGCCTGAATAGAAAGAGAATAGCAAATCATCTGATCTTTGTCCCAATCCAAATCTGAGTAGAGTCTACTTCAGAAACAACAAATCCACATGGTTGAAAGCTTTTTCCACACCATGACTGATCAGGGTGACCTCTCTGTCCATTCTTCTCACAGACACTAGCAACCAGATGACCCTGAGAATAATACTATAAGTCTGCTGCCTTTCACAGATCCTGTTTGATACTAATGAATAAAAGCCAGCATGACTTCTGCCAGTCTATTTGCGAATACTAACATGAAAACTTTGTAGTCATAGTTCAGGATAGAGACTGGCCTATAGAAGGCAGGCAGATCCTTCTTCCTCCCCTCTTTGTGAATCACTATCATTATCACGTCCTTCTAATGGGCTAAAATGTCCCCGGTAGCCAATACCAGGTTGCACAGGGACAACAGTGCTTTCAAGGAATCCCCCCCATCCTTTTCCACAAATCAAAGGCAGTTCATCTGGCTCAAGGTGATTGTCTCTTCAAAATGTGCTGTAACCCCTCATGAGAGATCTGAGCCATGAGAGCATGAATCTGAAGCCCTTGCAAAATTGGTAGATTCACTCTCCATAAGAAGTCCTCAATCACAGTAGTTTTTAGTGGTCCCCAGGAGTCGCAGTGTATAACTCACAATAATATTGCCTAAATTCTTCTACAATATCTTGAGTGTTCTTTACTTTCACCTCCCCAGTAACACAAAACAACTCATCCACTGACAAGTCAGCCCTCTCCTGTTTGAATTTAACTGACATTATACCATGACCCCCCCCCAAAACGTGCACGCTGATTGGCCAGCGTGCCCGTTGTAAATCGAGTTATACTAATGGAAAAAGGTCCGGTCGCCCGGACTTTTTTCCATTAGTATAACTCGTTTTTTTAAAACACTGTCTCGCTATGTTAAATGGGTTTAACATGGCGAGACAGCTTTAAAATAAACAGCGATCTCCGTTGCTTATTTTACTCGCTCGCCATGTTAAACCCATTTTAAAAAAGCAACGCAGAAAGCAACATCTCCGTTGCTCTTTTTTACTGTCTCGCTATGTTAAATGAGTTTAACATAGCGAGACAGTTTTAAAATAAGCAACGGAGATGTCCGTGCTTCGCCCTCGGGACCAAACCACGCCAACCGTGGGTAAATTTAGCATTACCCACATCCAGGCGTGGGTTATTGCTATAATAGTATCTGATAATGGTGGACTCTTGAAAAAAAGCAATTGCTAAAACCCTCCTTTAAGAACTCCAACTTCTAGTTAAATATATCTCTCTCTCTCTCTCTCTCTCTCTCTATATATATATATATATATATATATATATATATATATACATACATATATATATATATAGCACCATCTATATATCTGTTCATTCACTGGGAGCTCCCTGTTCCTCCTTTTATCTAACTTAGCCAGGGAGTCCTTCAGCTCATATAGACATTTCTTACTGTATGCCCATTCCTGACTAGATAGGTCCTAACTATCCTTGCTGTATTCACCTTAAATCAAACCAAACCCTCTGCTTTCTGAGGAACCCCATCCCCATTGTAATATTTATGCAGTAAAAAACAGACACACACACACACATATATATATATATATATATATATATATATATATATATATATATATATATATATATACATACACATACATACACACAACATAAATTAAACAATTAACCAATTGATTTGAATGTACCGATCCTATTCAAAGATTCAGTATTTTGAGTTTTCAGTCTTTTGAACTTTCAAGATTTTGGTCTCAGTTTTTTGAAATTCAAGATTTTGGGCTTTCAGTCTTCTGAAGTGAATCTTCAGAAGACTGAAAGCCCAAAATCTTAGCGTTGTCGCCTCACAGTTAGACGTTGCCCGTTCGATTCTCAGTTAGAGCGTCTTCTGTGTGGTGACATGCGTGAACGGGCATTCCTTCGTTGAAGGTTGTGCATTAGGCCCGGCAAGCCAGCACGTAAAACTCTACTGCCAATCATTAGTGGACCGGAGTTCCGCTGTGGTGACCCCTAACCGGGAAAAGCCGAAAGACACAAACAAAAGTCTTCTGAAGTGAATCTATACACATACACACACGCACACACACACACGCACACACACACACACACACACACACACACACACACACACACACACACACACACACACACACACACACACATATATATATATATATATATATACACATACACACACACACAAACATTTTATAATTTTAAAAATACACTGGAATCAGATATACAAAATGAACACAAATTTATTTGAAGGATGACATGAAAACAGAGCTTGTTCAGCTTTTCAGTTAGCTCCAAAAGTATTTACACTATTTACAATTCATTTTATGTAATGTTCACAACCCACTGAAGTAACGTCACCATGTTTACTTCACACAGGCTCAGTCCCACTCAGCCCTTCCAGGAATCTGGCTGTAAAATAAAAGTTATGGTTTCTGATAAAGAGTTTGCTGTATTCATGAGAATGCTGATGTGTCACTCTTGTCAATTTTTGAATTTATCATGACTTTGGTTAGCTGTAGAAGAAATTTCCACCTGAGGCTTCCCCTCTGCTATTATACCTTGAGCAATACTATCTGTTGGGCTGGTTATAATTATTTGCCACACACAGTACTATGTGTAATCCCCTTTCTTCACTTTCCCACTTACATTTTCTAATGACTTTGATTTGCAGATTCTTCCATTGCCTGCAACCCATAATTTGGTGAAGAGGTGGCATTGATGACTTTGCTATTTACTAGGTTACCGATGCATTGATTTGTCTGCACTTATGATAGGAATTGGACATGAGTTGTGCCATGTGGAGGATATTGAGGTAGCCAGTTAGAAATTCATTCTTACGTTTAGCTTACACCTCCACAGAGATGTGTGTGTGCAGGAAGGAGGAATGTATAGGTTTTTTACTGAACAAAGTAGTAATCATTAGGAGTTAAAGTATTTATTTTTGGGATATCTCATCGGTTAACTTTATGACTGTCTTCTGGTGTTGTTCTTTACTTCTGTGTAGTAAAGTTTTTGATGTAATATAGCATGTTGTCAGTTCTTTCAGTATTATAACATCATTTTCTGATATTTTTCTGATGATTTACGGGGATAGCCACCCAGAACTGCTCCGCAAGTGGCAACAACTGAACATCGATTTTGGTAACCAGTATCTGCAATTATTACTGGAATACTTTTCACCGATAGAAGCGGAGCTCCTGGATAAGGTAGAGGAACAGTATAACTATCTTACAATTAATTTCCAGACTGATTTTTGCGTTTCCAAAATACAATCTATGAACAAACAGCTAGCATTGTATAGTAATAAACTAGAACAAGTCAAATCTAAGAAACTTAAACGTGACTGTGAAGATTTTCAGTTGGGCCGTATCTTTGTTTGGCCCAGAGCTAATACACAGACCGGTCCTCACACGTCTCAGACATCGGCAGCTGTGAATACATCTAACGATGGATTAACAACTGTTCTAGCTGAGCCTTTGGACACTAGATCAGAAATTTCAACTCAAGCGGATGGCATAAGCGATCGAGAGTCTAATATTCTTAGTACAGTAAGCCTATCATTACCCTGTAATCAACAAGGTCTGAACAATATTGAAAATACAGGTGCGAAATCTAAAGCCGTTGGTAAGAACAGTACTTTTGCCGCACCTTTGCCTTTAAACTTCCCTCTCCCTTACAAAGGCGCTGTGCGCCCGCGTTCTGGGAGCAGGGGAAGAGGAAAAAGAAAACTATCGGGAGAAACACCGGAGCGGCGAAGGAGGATGAAGAACTAAACTCCTTGTTTTTTAATTTGGCGACCAGGTCTTTTTCAGCGGAAGAGCAGCTTATATTAAATAAAGGGTTATCTTTTATACCCTCTAAGCATAGTGTTCTTTCAGACACTCTTATAGGCTTACGTTTATATGCCAGAAAACTGTCTCTCAAAGTGTTGTTCGCAAATGGTTCACCTGATAGTAATACATCTACTTGCAATACTGTAATTTATAAAAGGAAGAGTTCCTTCATACCTTCATTAACCCCGTCTATTGAGTGTTTCATGCGAACATGTGAACATGATTTTTATAACTATTATGAGCATGATAGACATAGAAATAATTTTATAAATTTGAATCATATGTTAAGAAACTCTTTAGATGATTTGAGCAATGATATGAACACAGTATTCAAACCTGTTGATAAGGGAGGGGGAATTGTTGCCCTAGATAGATGTTTTTACAAACAACTGATGAATAGGATGCTTAGTGAGGATAAGGCATACGAAGTTATAGACAAATCAAAAGTTGCATCAATAATAAATTATGTGCATGACACACTATATGACATGCTCATGACAAGATCAGTAGAGAAGTCATTATATGATTTTCTGATGATAGAATCACCTCTTATTCCTGTCATCAAGGGACTGCCCAAGCTACATAAAGATGAATATCCTCCTCCTTTACGACCCATAGTATCGGGTGACCATTGGGTCACTGAGAATATCTCCCTATATATACAATCGAAACTTGGTCCAATGATAAAAGAAATACCAACCATCTTAAAAAACTCATATGAGCTATTAGATGATCTTAAGCAAGATTCTGTGACTAATAACCTGAATGTGAATACTTTATTGGTCACATTAGATATAAAGAGCCTTTTCACAAGCATCCCCAATGAATATGGGCTTGATGCAATTAGGCTCCATTTAGTTGAATTAGGAACCTTAGACAGCAATGAGATCATGAACATATGTTGTTTTTTAGATTTGGTCCTAAATAATAATATTTTCTTGTTTAATGACTTGGTTTATGCGCAGACGTGGGGAGTTGCCATGGGCACTCCCTGCGCCAACGCATATGCCAATCTTGTGATTTATAGGTGGGAGAAAGAGAACATTTTCGGTGACCCTAGGTTTAAAAATGTGATTTTATACAGACGTTTCGTAGATGACGTCATAATACTATGGAATGGAGGTATAGACGAGCTAGAAGATTTTGTTGGTTATATGAATGATACCACCTCATTTCTTACGTTCACTTATGAATATTCTCTGGTTAGGGCTGATTTTTTGGATATTACCATAACCAAAGAAAATAACAACAGCCTGGCTACTACCCTGTACAGGAAATCATGCTGGAGGAATAGCATCCTCCACTATGACAGCTTACATCCACGGTACATATTCCGTAATATTATAAAAGGTCAGATAAGCAGAATACTAAGAATATGCAGTGATAGACTGGATGCCCTATATCTGATTGAGCAGCAAAAACATTTCTTTATAGATAGAGGATACCCAGCAGAATTAATTAATGAAGTTATTGAATCTATGCTAAGTAATCCAGTTTCATGGAGTAGAGGAGGGAAAGCCATGTATGAAATAGAGAAAGGAAATAACATGATATCAAATACACCAATGATATTGAACACTTAACCAGGATCATAAAAGGGAACTGGAAAATCTTGCTTTCAGATCCATCCCTTTTGAAATTTGTAGGTAATAAACCTAACTTCAGATTTAATAATTGCATGAATCTTAAAAGATTACTATGCAAGGAGAAGTTTGATATTGGTCCAGTTGATATTCGAGCCCAAATAAAAACAGGTACTTATGCATGTGGCAGATGTTCTATATGTAAATTCATTAGTAGAACACAAGGTTTTAGTATTCCAGGTATCAATATAACTTTTGAACCTACTTTTTATGCCACATGCAATACGCAAAATGTCATTTACCTTGCAGTGTGTAATCAATGTAGTAGCTATTACGTAGGCATGACATCACGTAGACTCAGAGATCGAGTCTACAATCATGTCTACGATATAAAGAAGAACAATCATACTAGTGCTTTAGCTATACATTGTGCTGAAAGGTCACGGCACAGTTTTAGCTTCCAGGTCCTACAAGTTATCAACCCTAATAGGAGGGAGGGTGATCATCTAGGTACCATAGAAATGTTCGAACTTAGGTGGATATTAAGGTTAAAGGCGCACATACCACCTGGGCTCAATACCACTGTCAACATTCGCCCTGCTCTATTAGGATCATTATGAGACAGTGACTATGTATATATACTGACATACAGCTTGTGTTTTTGTATCAGTATTATTTTTCAGCTACATCCTGATATGTAATGAGATATTTGTCTATGGGCTTTTTGCCCTAAATATCTCCTTATACATATGTCAAAGGTTGGTATGGCCGTTTGGCTAGTTGCGATTTATTTCGCCAGGATCTGCCTTCGTCTCTTATACACCCTATAGCTTTTTGGAGCTATGGCTATAGATTTCTGTTACACTTTGATATATAATGACATGTAGCTTATGAGAAGTTCTCACAAATATCTGTCTACATTCCATACGAATGACCTGCACTGCCATATCTGTTTTAAAAATTGTTGAATAATGATTGATTAATTTCTGACCTTTTGACATCTTGAGGTCTTAAATTGCGATTGAGTGCTAGTGTAGAATTATTTTAACATTTGCCTCATATCGCTAGGACTATCTGTTATAGGAATCTAATATATTATTATTACTTCTTGAAGTATTATCTATGAACCTGGGATTAGTGTTGAAAGTTTTTGGGCTGTAGTCCTGCTTTATCGTGCGGCTACTGACTGAAATTGTACACAAAAAATCTTACATGTTAAAAAAGTTTCTACATTATTTATAAATAATGGTGACATTAAACTATGATGTATATACATATTAAGAATGTTGCATATAATGCTCTAAATGAATACGGCTACAAGAAATTACGAAGATAATGTTAGAATATCTACATATTTCTACAATTTATGATAGATTTGTTCGGATTGGTTTTGGGCGTTAGATACTAAGATGAAGGTCTGTCGGTTACAATATGTTTACCGATGGCTGTATATATATATAAAAAGCATTAAGAGAATAAGAAACCAAGAAATATATGAAATATAAATGACATTTTTTCACAGCAATTGATTTGACTTATGGTCTAAAAAAGATATTCTATGGTTATTTTATATAATAATATCTATATACATGTTTGTTTGCAGATTATAGTTCCAGTATAACAATGATTAAAAAATAGGCTGGCTGTGAATCATGTTGGTTCCTTTTGCGATGACAATCTGATGTGATTCAGGTTACTTAAAGTGATAGAAACAATTCATGCATTCGGCTCAAGCGCATATGCACAGAATAACGCTTCATGATTTTTTGACATAGTAAATGAATATTTTGGTAATTTATTAAGTCATTATTTGACTTCTATGATATGATGTTATGAGTGTTTTTAAGTATTCTTAGTGAAATGTTGAGGGATGTTTGATTATATTTGCTTATGCATCTATTGAGTGAAGTAACACACACTGTTAGTTGCTTCAACTGCATTGATTGTGTTTTAATTAATTGGTTAATTGACAAATTGTATTAGTTAACTGATGATTGTTTTAGTATATAAATGGGCGTTTTTTATGTGAATGTTATAACCTGATGAAGCGCATTTGTATGCGTGAAAGCGCTTGTTTTTTACAAAAATAAATTGGATCTTTATTTTATCGTGGTGGTTCCCAGCAGTATTTCTTCATCATTTTCTGATATGACAGTATTTAGAATTGTCTGCATTTTGGAGTTGGCATTATCACTGTTACATGTTGATTTATCAAAATGCAAAAGCATTGATACTTAAGTGATCAATACCAGCATTTCAAACGGCAACATAATGAAAAAATATCAACCTTAAAAAGACTGTTAAAGGAAACATTTTTCTTTTGTGATCTGATAATCAAAATCTCACCACACATTCAGATATACTTTGTTTCAGTAGTGGTAGTGTTACAGACTAAGATAAAAATAGCACCTTCCATGATGGTTGCACACCGATCATCAGCTTAACTTCAGCTCTCACAATGTGAAAAAAGAAACTCAGAGATATGGGCTAGTAATTCTGCCAGTTTTAATAAAATTCAATTACTGACTAGTAAGTACATTGCCTGGATGCAAGCAAAGAAGAAATTTAGAGAGCCTGAAAAAATAAACTAGAAAAGGTGAAGAGAAAACATTGACTGGGAAGAATCCTGCAGTTGTTCAGCAAAAAACAGTTTAAGTTCCAGCATTGGTACAATGGATGGCTTCAGTAATTTAGAGGATAAAATAAATCAAATGTGCTCAGAGCTGATTAAAATAAAGTATATTAAATCAAATAAAAGGCTAGAAAATGGTAGAAGCTTTAAACAGCTATTCAGATGAACTGATAAAACTGCAAAAATCAGAGCTGAAAATGAAAAGGCTAGCTGAGTATGAAACTCAAGTAGTGCTGTTTCAAAAAATGGTAGAGTTAGAGGACAGAGCACACAGAAAAAACCTGAGATTGTCTGTTGTACTACAGAAACTAGAAGGACTAGACTGTATTAATTTTATGAAAGCATAAATAAGCAACTGGACTGCTGTTCCACAGCAAGATTTGTTAATTAAAAAAGCACAGGAGTTGGTTTGAAATACATTGGAGGAAGAGATGAACAGGAAGAAGACCAACAACACTGAAATTAGTTAATAAATGTAAGACTATATAGCATCAGTCACATTTGTGAAGTATGGCTTTACAGGAAAAAGTGACTGAGAAAGATTGGATTTTTCTTGACATTGTTAAACTTGTGGGAGGACTGAAATACATAACCCCCACTTCATGTCATTAATGCTTGGAAGGACACTAAAAGGAAAACAAATAAAAATAACTGTAAGCAAAGCAATTTTTGTTCTTAACTATATTTGTATAAAACATTTAATGATATAAATGTCATGTTACATAATAAAGCATTTTCAGTGATTGTTGTATGTGACAAAAAGTACTTTTTTAGTTTTAAGAAATATGAGTATTATAATGTAAAAAGAAATGAAAAGCTGGACAAAGGCAAGTTTAAGTTAATATGCTGTAGTCTTGTGCTCTTCAGTGTGGGATGGGGTGTAAAAATTCACTGATTATAACATATGTAGAGTTGAGATGTTTTCTTTTACTTTTACATAGATCAATGTCTGGATTAATGCCCTTGGCTTAATATAATAAGTTGTTTTTTGTTGTTAAACTTGTTGTCTTTAAAAATCAGAGAGCACTGTGAATGTAATGAAGCATTTTTCTTCACCAAATAAATGTTCAGTATGAGTGAGAAGTTGGCAGCTGTGGGTAGCTGTTGATTCTGTTCTTATGCTTCTACGGAGACAAGCTGACTATAGGTGCAGAGAATAAGAGGTACAAGGGCAAGCAGCTTAGTAAAACATAAAGTTTGAAATTATTAGAAAGGAATAGGAGAAAGCAGCTTTCCTGGTATGTAAATATCTCAATGAATTTAGTAGAGCAGTGCATAATTTATTTATTTTTTCTTAAGGCTAAAAGTTAAAGTTTTCTGAAGGCATACACCTAAGCACCATGTTCAATCATAGTCTCACATCAGGCTTTGTGCTCACTGAATGGGGCACAGCAACACTTATCCCACTCCACAAAGGGGGAACCACCACTGATCCTTGGAATTATTGCCCTATTAGCCTAACAAGCCTGGTCTGCAAGGCCATGGAATGTATCATCATGGAACTCATAAACAAAGACATTGGTAACCTCCAAACTCTGGACCCCACAAAGTACGGGTTTGTGAAAGGCTGATCATGCCCTCTGAACCTGATCGACTTCTTTGAGGCAGTCACCAAAGCCTTAGATGAGGGTAAGGTGGTTCACACAGCCTATCTTGACCTCGCCAAGGCTTTCAACACCATCCCAATTCTGGAATTATAGCTAAACTCACTAAACTAGGTATAAATCCCTACATCACAAGATGTGTTGCCAACTGACTCACTGACAGAACCCACAATGTAAAAGTTGCATACTCCAAATCTGACTTCAAACCAGTGACAAGTGGAGTACCACAGGGTTCAGTCCTGGGACCTCTCCTGTTTGGTATCTACTTCTCTGATGTACAGGCCAACACAGAAGGCCTATGGCTAATGAAGTTCACAGATGAGTGCAAACCATGAGCCATAGTCGAGTCCCCAAATGATTTGGACATCCTACAGAAGGACCTCACTGTGACAGATGCCTGGTGTCAGAGGCATGGCCTCAAGCTCAATGCCAAAAAGTGCATTGTCATCCCCTTTGGTAACAACTCTGTGCCCATGAACTACCACATAAACTGCAGTCTACTTAACGCAGAATGTGTTATGAGACCTTGGGACCCAGGTGGACAGTAGTCTCTCCTTTGATAATCACATTGCCACAGTAGTTAGGAAATCCTTCTATGTGGTACACCTCATCACAAAAGGGTTCTCATCCAGGAAAAAAGAGGTCATTGTTCCCCTCTACTCGGCACTCATTAGACCGATTACAGAGTACAACGCCCCTTTTGAAATGCACCTCACAAGACATCTGCAGCAGCTGGAAAGGCCACAGAAGTACCTCACAAAGGGGATTACTGGCCTCAAACAGATGCCCTACACTGACCGTCTCAAAAAACTCCAGCTTTGCTCAGTAGCATATCGCCTACTCCAAGGAGATCTCTGCCTAACAAATAAAGCTATGTTAAACCCAGAGCTGTTGGACAAGCTAAACCTAAAGAAATCCCAATCCCTCCGAGCAACACACTCTAGGGACCTAAACCTTGTCACCACAATAAACAGGACATGCTGGAGGGATAAATTCCTGTCCCAGAGACTTCCTATACTCTGGAACAAGCTACTCATCTATGTCAAGCAAAGTTCCTCATAAGCACTCTTCAAGAAAAATTTTAATGAGTGGATGGGAAATAGGAAATACACCCCAGGGATCACTTCTGTGCCTCTGCTTGACATGGGCACAGGAAATTAACTTTCTTAGGTGGCGTAAGCCAGGGCACCTTGTTGGCTAGGCTTACTTAGGCCGATAGCCTAGTACCTACTTATGAACCTATAAAGCTGTTTTTGACATCTAGGAAGGGAATAAAAATAACACAAGAATAGACAGCAATTAGTGTAAGTAAGAGCACAGGCTGTAACATGCCCCTTAGCATGGATAACCTTAATTTTGGGTTAGATAATGCTTGTGGGTGCAGCTGGCAATTTGGGGCAATTGTTCCTATAAGGAGGGTGAAACTTCTTTATTTGAAGACACACACAGTTCTTTCTCTTCATTTTAATTTAATAGATTATAGGGGTGAGGGTTTTTTTTTTTGAAAGAGTTTTCATTAAACAAAAAGTCTTGTAAACTGTGATCTAGATTGAAATGGAGATGATAATAAACAACTGTATAAAATATCAACCTGCTAACATTACTGGGTGCATGTAACACAAAAGCTGGAAATAGACATTTAAATACACTGTCATATATAATAGGTGGGAATAATAAATTCTTATCAGAATGGCTACACTATCCATATTATTTTTGAATGTGAATGGCCTCATATGTGTAGACAAAATGTTATGAGTATTGAATTATATTAAGAAATGCGGAGTGCAAATAGTAATGCTACATGAGACACATTTGTAAAGAAGTGAGCATATGAATTTGATAAAGAAATGATTTCAGGATGGATATTCAGCAGAATTTCAGGAATAAAGCAAACAGGGAGTACATGTACTAATTGCTAGAAGAGGTCCAATAGTGATAGAAGATTTAAAAAAAGATAATAGTAGATTTGTGGTAGGAAGAGGCTACTAGCAAGGGATGAGGATTATACTGGCATATATTTGCATTCTACCTAAAACAACTATTATGGAGCTTAAGAAACTTTTGGGAGAAATAATCAACTTTTGGCTGGTTTCTTACTTGTAGGTGGGAAATGAAATTTGAGATTTGCAACACTGGGGATATATTTGGGGGACCTAGAAAGGAAATATATAACAAAAAATGTAGATTTCTAAAGAAATTTATGAAAATATTTGGTACTGAAGATAATCCGCGGTGGTGGTGCTGCGGTAGCATTGTCGCCTCACAGTAAGACGCTGTTCGGTTCGACTCTCAGCTAGAGCGTTTTCTGCGTGGAGACATACGTGAATGGGTGTTCCTTCGTTGAAGGTTGTGTGTCAGGGCTGGCAACTCGGTACGTAAAAATCAACTGCCAATCATTAGCGGACCGGAGTTCCGCTGTGGTGACCCCTAACCGGGAAAAGCCGAAAGACACAACAACATTTGGTACTGAAGATGTGAATTCAGTAATAAAAACTCAGAGAATTTACATATTGTTCTATAAGGTAGAATAGTTGGGTTAAACTACACAGAAATTATATTTCTTGTGAGCATGTACATTTAATTGAAAGCTCTGATACACATCCAATAACTATTTCAATTTATGCGCCAATAACAACTAAGATAAAAATGGAAGGTAATGAAGTAGAAATAAGACACTAGCACTGCTCCACCTACCTGTTAAAAAGAGAGGAATTTAAGGAATGGATAGTGGAAAATATTCAAGAGTTATTAGTTAAGATAGGAATTTCAATTATAGCGATTGAGTGGGATAAAATGAAAGTGGAGTTTAAAAATAGGGTAGAAATAAAACAAAATGAGATATGATTAAGAAATAACAGGAATTATTTAGAGGGGCTGACAAAGGTTAAAGTACTGCAGAATAAAGGTGAATCTCACAGAACAAGATGAAGTGCAACTACAGAGTGCTAAAGAGAAAATAAGGGAATATCTGGATAACATGCATGAATTTGAAAAGATTGCTTTTAAGCAACTATTTTTTGATGATAACACCAGAGCACAAAAGCTTTTAGCACAATTACGTAGGCAACAGAAGTAGAAAAGGATGTTGCCAAATGTAGGGAGCCTATAACAAGAAAAATAACTAGAGATGCTGTAGAGGTATTAGCAATATTTCAGAAATTTTAAGAAATTTTGTAAGAAAAATGTGGAAAAGGAGAAAGAGCACAAATGGCAATTAGCAGTTAAGATAGGATGAGATGAAAACAGTAATGTATATTCAATCTGCAGGAAAGTATCCAGAAATAGATGGTATTCCTGTGGAAGAATGGAGGTTAGGAGGGAAGAAAGTGATAACGATCTGGGAGGTTTTAACAGTATTTTAAAGGAGTGTAAGCACCAACATCCTGTAAGAAAGCTGTGGTGATTATAATCCAAAAAAAAGACGGCAAAGACCCATTAGACTCAGCTTTATATAGATCCATTTCAATTTTAAACCATGATTATAAAGTGTTTGTCTATAATAGCCAAAACAATGGCAAAGGTGTTGCCAAAATGGATAGATATGGACCAATGGGGCTTTGTGGAGGAGAGGCAAACATTTGACAATGTTACTAGAACAGTGATGATTCAGGAGGAAGCAGAATGTAAGAAAATACCACTGTTGTTGATGGATCTCGATGAAGAGAACATCCTAGCTGACAGGTTCAGCGCAAACTTCTCCCCCCCCTCCCCACCAAAAGAGCAAATATCTATCCCAGCAGAGTGCTGCCCCCCTGACATCTCAGATGCTCAGATAAGAGCTGCCCTCTCCAAAGCAAGAAACACAGCATCAATGGGACCAGATGGTGTCCCGGGCTGTGTCCTACATGAACTCCAAGAAGAGCTAAACCCAAACATAAAACTACTGTTCAATCTCAGCCTTACTACAGGATATGTGCCCAAAGAGTGTCGTACAGCAACAGTGGTCCCTCTCCATAAAGGTGGTGCCTCAATGGATCCTGGAAACTATCGCCCCATAAGCCTGACTAGCTTGGTCTACAAAGCTATGGAAAGGATCATCATGGACCTCATAAATAAAGATATTGGGGACCTACAAACACTGGATCCTACCCAGTTCGGCTATGTTAAGGGCAGATCCTGCCTCTTAAACCTGGTTGATTTCTTTGAAACAGTCACCAAGGCCATTGACGAGGGGAAGGTGGTCCACACAGCCTACCTGGACCTCGCAAAAGCCTTTGATACAATACCCCACTCGGGCATTATAGATAAGCTCACCAGCTTAAATATAAACCCCTATGTCACTAGATGGATTGCAAACTGGCTCAAGGACTGAACCCACATGGTTAGAATTGCTGGAGCCATGTCAGACTCCAAACCAGTTAAAAGTGGTGTCCCACAAGGCTCAGTCCTGGGACCTCTCTTGTTCGGTATATATTTCTCGGAGGTACAGGCCAACACGGAAGGACTGTGGCTGACCAAGTTCACAGATGACTGCAAACTGGGCGCCATAATCGACTCTCCAGCCAACACAAGCATCCTCCAAAAGGGCCTCATAGAAACAGACAACTGGTGCCAGAGCCATGGCCTCAAGCTAAATGCCAAAAGTGTATAGTCATCCCTTTGGCAAAAACAAAGTGCCCACAAATTGCCACATAGGTGGTAATCCATTAAGTACAGAAGAAGTAATTAGGGACCTGGGGACCCAAGTTGATGGCAATCTCTCATTTGACAACCACGTGGCCAAAGTGGTTAGAAAAACATTTTATATAGCCCACCTAATCATGAAGGGATTCACATCTAGATCAGGGGAGGTCATCGTGCCTCTTTACTCATCCCTCATCAGGCCCATAATTGAGTACAATGCCCCTTTTGGGATGTACCTTACCAGACACCTGCAGCAACTGGAAAGACCCCAAAAGTACCTCACCAAGAGGATCAAAGGGCTCAGACAGATGCCATATGCTGCCCGGTTAAAGAAACTCCAGCTCTACTCAGTGGCATACCACCTGTTCAGAGGCGATCTGTGCCTGACATATAAAGCCATGTCCAACCCGGAATTAATTGTCATGCTGCACCTCAGAAAATCCAAATCCCATCGAGCTACACGCTCAAGAGACTTGAACCTCAGCACTGAAATAAATAGGACATGCTGGAGGGACAGATTCATAACCCAGAGGCTCCCTGCACTCTGGAATAAAATCCCAGTCTAGGTTAGGCAGAGTCCCTCATTGACTCTCTTCAAGAGGAATCTTGATGAGTGGATGGGAGATTGTAGGTTTACCCCGGGTATCGCTTCTGTGTCACTGTTAGACAGAGGCACAGTATACTAACCTCGAAAAAGAGCATAGCAAAATAAATTTAAAATGGGTGGCGAAAGCCAAACACATTCTGGCTAGGCTTATAAATGCCCTAGGGCAGATAGCCTAGTATGAACCTATGAACCTAAGGGAAAGCATTTGATAGAGTAAACTGGGATTTTGAGTATTGCAAAGGAAACATTTGCATTTCCTGATACAATAATAAGGTTAATTAGGAGGATATGTGAGAGATCAGAGTCAAAAATTAAAGTGTGGGGTTCCTCTCTGGTATTCTCTTTCTCCTTTGTTATTGGCTTTATATTTAGATAGGGACTCTGACATTCAAGGTCATAATTGGTATGGTAATCAAGAAAAGTTGCTTCATTTGCAGACAGTGCTGTTTTGTACCTGATAAAGCCAGAAAATGATATTTCAGAGTTGTGGAACATTTTGAGACAGTTTCAAGTCTTTTCTGAATATAAAATTAATGAAGATAAGAAAATGCTTTAGCTGTACCCACACATGAACTGGTTCATCAATACCAATATTTATGGAGACACATTAAAATGCATTATTAAGGAGTATGAATTAAAAAGAATTCTGTTGACAGCTAAGGATATGTGGGAAGAGACAAAACAAAAGATAATACAAAAACTGAGAAACTGGAAGCTCCTGTTTATGGCTATGGATAGCAAAATACAAGCAGTGAAAATGTTTTTATTCCCTTTAGTTTTATACACAGATCAAGCATGTTTTTATAATCCAAAGTTCATGCTGTGGTAACTGGAACACAAAAGCCAAAATAAATGAACAAATCCAACCCTAAAAAGATTTATTGCAGAGCTTTTGGGTAAACCACCCTTCTTCAGTGCTAATGAATCACAATTAAAATACAAACTTTAAATAGGAGCACATAAACTCACATGATCACAATGGGCCTATCCCAAACACCCCCAGTCTACAAAACACAAAATGATATTACAGCATAATAAAATGCAAAGGTTTTGCATCTGTTTTCTAACTAAAACAGGCTTTATATTAACCGCATTATTTAAGCCAGGTTTCAAATCCACCTGTAGTCTAACTATCCATTCATATTCTTTGTTTCCTAAACATTATTTATATCACCACCTCTAACCTCTTTCATTACTATATCCATATCTCTAAATTTAAAATAATGCTCAGAACCTTTATCTATAATGTGTTTACTTAGTGCATTGGTATGTATACTCCTATGAATATCTGATTTATGCTTTACTATTTGCTTTTTCAGTTTTCTTGTGGTTTTACCCACATAAAATGATGGACATTTTACACAGGTTTATAAGTATATCACATTAACACTATTACAGTTTGCTGAGCAATAAAACACATATTATTTATGCATTACAGAGTGTACAAATGTATTATCAACAACAAAAATTTCATTACAGCAACTACAGTTCATAAATTTAGTTGTACCAGGTTTGTTTATAACTAACGTTTTATTAATAGATCTAAAATCTTTATAGCACAGCCTTCTTTTTAAATTTTTAAGATTCTTGTATGCAAAACTTGGTTTATCACCCAGAATTTCTTGTAATTCTGGGATTGCCATCAGGATAGTTCAATTTTTTTGTATAATTTTCTTAAAATCTTCAGTTCTTACATTGACTGCAGTAACATACCTAACTTTATTAATTTTCATTTTGGTGAATTGTCAATCATTTCCACTTGCTAAAATAATTGGCCTGCTGTTGTTATTTCTATCTTTACATATCTCTTTCATGGCAGTCATATTATATCCACTGTCACAAAACTCAATAACCCCCCCTCATTAATTTGTTCCCCAAATGTTATATCATCTGTGTTTAACCTACTAATCCTAGTTAATTGTGCTCTCATGATGCCATTAAAAAACATGAGGCGCATGCATACTTTGTCTATTATAACAGTTTACATGAACATTTTTTTTATGTATACTAGTCTCAATCTTACCATTTTTCTTTTCTAATTCTACATCCAAAAACACTATTTTCACATTTGAACATGACATTTTAAAGTTCAAAAAATTAGTATTATTATTTAGATATAAGACATAATCATTTAGTTCTTCCTGGGTACCGTTCCAAATAAGGAAGCAATCATCAACAAATCTTTGATAAAAGCAAACCTTACTATTCAGAAAGTTCCTCTCCCTGTATACAAACTCCTTTTCCCATTGGTGTAGGACTAGATTAGCATATGTGTTAGTCATGGGAGTACCCATGGCTACACCCGCTAGCTGCAAGAAAAGTTCATTGTTAAAAAGGAAAATATTTTTAGTTAAAACTTTTTCCAATAATGCACACACATTTTCAGTCTCTCTGGCTCGTAAGTCTATCTCAACATTAAGAAAGTCGCATATCGTTTCAATACCATATCCATTTTGTATCACTGTAAACAGTGATGTAATATCTAGCGTGAGAAACAAATACTCGGTTAGTTGTTTACTATACCATTCCTTTAATTTACATAAAAAAATCTGTGGTGTCTCTTAACACACTAGGGTATCACTGTAAGTATTTACTTAAAGATTTTTGTAAGTAGATAGAGATTGGTTCTGCTATCCAACCCCTCCTGAAACAGTCAGTCTCAGGAGGGGGGTTGGTAAGTGATTTATGTATTTTAGGGAGATCATAAATTTGTGGTATTCTGGGGCAGAGTACTGTAAAGTAATTGAATAATTCTATAGTTATATCACTGGTTAATTGCAGTTCATAAATTAACATATAGACCTCTGAAATACATCTAACATCCACAAATGTAATTTTCTTAAAGGTCTTAACATCTTGCAAAAAAGAACTCAATGATGCCATATAGTCAATTCTACTCATTACTATGGTAGCCCCGCCCCCCCTTATCAGCTTGTTTAATGAGAATATATTCATTTTCTTCCAGTTGCTTAAGTGCTTCACTTTCAGCATATATCAGATTGTACATTCTTTTACATGCCAGCATACAGTTCCCTTATCTCATTTTCACATATATTATTAAATGCTGTTATCACTGGACAACTTGCAGGAACAAATGTGCTTGATTTCCTACATAATAATACATGAACAGGTTCTTCAATATTAAACATTAGTTCAAGGTTTAAATTCCTTACAAATAT
The DNA here is from genome assembly GCF_019279795.1 of Protopterus annectens. Classification (NCBI taxonomy): domain Eukaryota; kingdom Metazoa; phylum Chordata; order Ceratodontiformes; family Protopteridae; genus Protopterus; species Protopterus annectens. Next base: position 474,123,782 of record NC_056737.1, on the reverse strand, counting down.
TTTCAAGTCTGTTAACGCTTTTACTATATCATCCGATGCACTCGGTATAAATTTCAGTTCCTTTCCTAACATAGACAATTGTGCATTTGTTAAATCATAGCTTGATAGATTAACAATGCTTTGTCCTTTGTTAATTAGTGATGAGCAGCCTTGTTTAGATATGCCGGACTGCTGTTTTTTCCTTTTTGTCCCATTTGCTGTATTCTCCAGCTGCCGTTGTACTAACCATCCTCTTGAGGGATTTATTTGTTGAGTCCCCACTTTTTCCAGCTGGTTTAACTGAAAACGCATTGTAGGAGTTGAAAGGGACACTTTCAGCTTATTTGGAGCTGGGGGTAGTTCCACGAGGTCTTTGCATCCTAAAGATAGCATCATATAACACCTACCCCGAACTACTGAAACAGTGGCAACAACTAAATCTAAAACTAAGTGCAGACTATATGAGCTTGATGAATAATTTCTTTCAGACTATTGAAAAGCAGCTGATGAAAGAAATAGTGACACTAGAAAATTATTTGGTGAACATGTCATGCTTTTCAAATCTAATTAATATATATCAAAGTATGCTAGATAGAATGCAGTTTCTAGACAGCATGCTCAAAGTTAAAAAAGATATAAAATACTTCAAGATGTTACTGATTTTAAAATGGGGCATATTTTTTCATGGCCCAAATCTGAGATTCAAAAAAACCCACCTGCTAAACAAAAGACACCTTTCCACCAATTGACAATGAGCAAATAGTACAATTGATCAATAGTGAGGAGGATTCATCCATAAACCTTCGCAACTGGCTAGCCAGAAAGGGATCCCTCCCCCAGCTGATATGGCATCCTCGAGTGATATAATGAGCAAGACTTCAAAAGAGAATGGAGGAAATGAGCTATCTGAAGCTGCGACTATGTCTACAAGTGATTCTGAGCACCAAAACACTTCATTTTTTAGGAATTATAACATCAAAGGGTCCCTTTCAACTCCTACAATGTGTTTTCAGTTAAACCAGATGGAAAAAGTGGGGACTCAACAAGTACATCCCTCAAGAGGACGGTCACTACAACTGCAGCTGGAGAATACAGCAAATGGGACAAAAAGGAAAAACAGCAGTCCAACATATTGAAACAAGGCTGCTCATCATTAATTAATAAAGGACAAGGTATTGTTAATCTATCAAGCTATGAATTCACAAATGCACAATTGTCTGTGTTAGGAAAGGGACTGAAATTTATACCTAGTACATCGGATGATATAGTAAAAGTATTAACAGACTTGAAAATATTTGTAAGGAATTTAAACCTTAAACTAATGCTTAACGTTGAAGAACCTGTTGATATAGTATTATGTAGGAAATCAAGCACATTTGTTCCTGCAAGTTGTCCAGTGATAACATCATTTAATAATCTATGTGAAAATGAGATAAGGGAACTATATGTTAGTATGTAAAACAATGTACAATCTGACCTGTGTAAAATGTCTATTATTCTATGTGGGTAAAACTACAAGAAAACTGAAAAAGCAAATAGTAGAGCATAAATTGGATATTCATAGGAGTATACATACCAATGCACTAAGTAAACACATTATAGATAAAGGTTCTGAGCATTATTTTAAATTTAGAGTTATGGATATAGTAATGAAAGAGGTTAGAGGTGGTGATATATATAATGTTTTAGAAAACAAAGAATATGAATGGATAGTTAGACTACAGGTGGATTTGAAACCTGGCTTAAATAATGCAGTTGGTATAAAGCCTGTTTTCGTTAGAAAACAGATACAAAACCTTTGAATTTTATTTTGCTGTAATATTGTTTAAAATGTTTTGTAGAATCGGGGGGGTTTTGGGGACAGGCCGATTGTGATCATATGATTTTATGTGCTCCTATTTAAAGCTTTATTTTAATTGTGATTCATTAGCACTGAAAAGGGATGGTTTACCTGGAAGCTCTGCAATAAATCTTTTTGGCATTGGATTTGTTCATATATTTTTATAACCCACAGGAGAAGTTGTGGACGGTAATTAATAGAAGGAATTTATCTGGGAGGGAAAGAGGGCAAGGGTCAAACGGGACAAGTTGATTTTTCCAATATAATGAAGTGGATTAGGATTACCTAATTTGAAGGGATATTTTAGAGATAGATAGCTAAGTCTCATATTCATAACACAAGCAGAAACCTATAATTCAAAATGGAAGGGTGATGATGAAGCAGGGTAGAAATTCAATCAATAAGGGGAAATTGGGATTCAGGATGCAGATTCTTAAGGAGAATAACAACAGCCATATAGAATATTATATTCATAAAGTACAGAAAGTATTCTAAGAACTAAACCAACACAAGAATGGAGAAAGAAAATGTTGCTGATAGGAATGGCTACAGTTAGGGGTATAGAGAATAGGTAAGAGGGGTATGGAATTTACCGTAGAAAACTAGCAAAGGAACCAAGGTATTGGAAGCAAATAACTAGACAGCAAAAGGTAATAGAATGAGAAGAGGCCAAGAAGACATTTGGACTGCAGGCTAGAGACTGCCTTCAGTTAAGGGGATTGATATCAAAGTATAGGCAAAAAGAAAAAAATAGGGGAATCCTAAGTGAAAGACTTGCTCTGGTAGAGATTTTAGCTGAATCTAGAACAGAAGCTGCTGTTGAAAAAAGATAATTAGTAGGGCATATAAAATATTGCACAATAACTATAGAAATCAATCGGAAGAGATTAGAAAAAATTGGGAAGAGAGACTGGATCAGCAATTCACAAGGAAGCAATGGGAGGACATATGTATGTCTCCCAAATATTCAACAAAGTCTAGAAGATGACATAATCCCCTACTCAGGCATCATTGAAAACTAACACAACTTGGTGTTAATCCCTATCTCATCAGATGTGTGGCCAACTGGCTCACAGATAGGACCCACAAGGTCAAAATAGGTGCCACCACCTCCAACAGCGTCCTGTCACTAGTGGTCTTCCCCAGGGTTCTGTGCTGGGACTCCTACTCTTTGGCATCTACTTCTCAGAGGTCCAGGCAAAGACAAAGGGCTTGTGGCTGACCAAGTGTGTGGATGACTGTAAGTTGAGTGCTGTTGTTGACTCCCCAGATGATGATAACATACTGTAAGAGGGTCTCACAGCTACAAATAACTGGTGCCAAAGTCATGGCCTTAAGTTAAACACAAAAAAATGTATTATCATACCATTCAGCAAAAACATGACCCCTACTGATTACCACATCAATGGCAACCCCCTAAGCACACATGTGGTGAGACACTCAGGTTGACAACACTCTCATATTCGATCATGATGTGGCGGCAGTGGTCAGAAAAGCCTTTTACTTGGTTCATCTCATAAGTAAAGGGATTGCATCCAGAATAAAGGAGGTTATTACCTCTCTGTACTCCTCCCTCATTAAACCCATAATTGAGTATAATGTCCTGTTTGGTATGCACCTCTCCAAACACCTGCACCAACTGGAATGGCCACAGAAATACCTCACAAAGAGAATCCATGGCCTTCAACACCTCTCCTATGTGAACAGGCTCAAATCACTATCACTCTACTCGGTATCATACAGATTGCTCAGAGGTGATCTGTGTCTTGCCTACAAGGCATAATTGGACCCTGCCCTACTAGAGATGCTCCATATCCATAACTCTAACTCATTGTGCATTACCTGCTTGATAGGCCTAAATCTAATATGCAACATCAACAAAACCTGCTGGACAGACAGGTTTGCCTCCCAGAGGCTGCCCCTTCTCTGGAATAGACTTTCCATACATGTCAAATGTAATACCTCACTGACCCTCTTCAAGTGTAACCTTGATGAGTGGATGGGAAACCACAAATTTGTCTCAGGGGTTCCACATTGTCCCGCATTGACAGGGGCAGCAGGTGCTTACTGTGGTTTCTTTTTAGGGATAAACTCCTAGTTAGGCTTGTAAGGGCCCCAGGGCCATTAGCCTAGCAATCTTCTATGATCTTATGCAGGATTTTTATTTGGAAGTATTCACATAGGTATTTTTACACTGCAAGCATACTCCAAAGAATTTTTCCTCAGGTAGATGCCAAATATTAGAGGTGTGATGGGGAAGAAAGAAATAATTGGGAACATATGTTTTGAAAGTATAACGAGCTGGCAGACTTTAAAGATTCCATACAAAGTAGTCTGTAAGAAATATGAGCAAGTGGGTGTAACTAAGACAATTATTTTTTCTTCTGCAGGGATACAGGATATGAATTGCTTAGACTGGTCTAAATCTGCTGGCTATTAAAAAACATTTACTAGAAAATGTAAATCAAAGTCAAAACCCACTGTATTTGAAGTACTAAACATTGTAACAGAAAATAACTAGAAGTGGGATCCTTAAAAAAGGCTAGGAGCACATTACATAGAAAAAGAGGAAAATATGGGAATAATACATGCAGAGTACTGATTTGGAGGAGGGGTGAGGTTTAAAACAAAGCAGGAATTGAGCAATTTATGTAATTTTGGATTGATGATAGTTATACAAAATAATGGATGTGATGTATAATGGTTGTAACTAGGAACATGTTAATATGGTTTGTTATCTTTATATAAATACGTTTGTCTATGTGTTAAGTGATAATTCAATAATAGTATTAAAAATAGTGATAGTGTGTGTGTATATATATATATATATATATATATATATATATATATATATATATATATATATAGTATTAAAAATAGTGATAGTGTATATATATATATATATATATATATATATATATATATATATATATATATATATATATATATATATCTTTGTTAACCGGGTTGGTCCAGCTGGGCTTGTGGCCCATTTTCAGTGGAGACCCGAGGAGAAAATTTCCAAAAAAAAACACAAACAGTTTACAGAAAATCAAACATTTGAGTCAAAAATATGGTCGATATCAGTTATACAAGTACGTTAGTGAGACAAAGCAGAAATGCAAACACATGATATATACATATCAATATTTTTACAAACTAAAAATATATATTTACATACTTACAAAAAGAGTTAAGTCCAACAGTATTGATTGTATAGTTTAATAAGTATCCACAATAGAGGAGAACTATATGTGGAGGGACTGAAAAGGTATATAGTAGGGTTGTGGGGAGCTTAAGTAGGGGCTTGACAAGGACATATCTTGGAGTTGAGTAGATGAAGTTTGAGTTTTTCTTTAAAGTGGGATGGGTAAATGATGGAACAGATGTCTCTTGGGAGTTTTTTCCAGGCTTGGGCGACAGAGTGTTTATATAGGAGTTTGCCAGCTATTTTTTTGTGTTGGTAAATTTGTAGTAGTTGCTGATTAGAGGTACAGAGAATCTGTGGATGAGTGTAGATAGAGATGAAGGAAGAGAGAGCAGGGTAGGATGAAGGTTTATAAAGAATGAAGTGTATAACATTTGAAGTTGTGACAGCAGTAGAAGATGAGGGAATTCTAACCAGTGAAGAGTATTTAGGGCAAGGTAGTGATGTGTATTGTATGGAGAGTTTGTTATAAATCTAGTATAGGCAAAAAGAAAAAAATAGAGGGATCCTACGTGAAAGACTTGCTCTGGTAGAGTTTTTTTAGTTGAAATTAGAACAGAAGCTGCTGTTTAATCAGTAGGGCATATAAAATATTGCATGATAAGTATAGGAATCAATCAGAAAAGGTTAGAAAAGAGTGGGAAGAGAGACTGGATAAGCAATTCACAAGGAAGCAATGGGAGGACATATGTATGTCTCCCAAATATTCAACAAAGTCTAGACTATGACATAATCCCCTACTCAGGCATCATTGAAAACTAACACAACTTGGTGTTAATCCCTATCTCATCAGATGTGTGGCCAACTGGCTCACAGATAGGACCCACAAGGTCAAAATAGGTGCCACCACCTCCAACAGCATCCTGTCACTAGTGGTGTTCCCCAGGGTTCTGTCCTGGGACTCCTACTCTTTGGCATCTACTTCTCAGAGGTCCAGGCAAAGACAAAGGGCTTGTGGCTGACTAAGTGTGTGGATGACTGTAAGTTGAGTGCTGTTGTTGACTCCCCAGATGATGTTAACATACTGTAAGAGGGCCTCACAGCTACAAATAACTGGTGCCAAAGTCATGGCCTTAAGTTAAACACAAAAAAATGTATTATCATACCATTCAGCAAAAACATGGCCCCCTACTGATTACCACATCAATGGCAACCCCCTAAGCGCACATGTGGTGAGACACCCAGGTACTCAGGTTGACAACAATCTCATATTCGATCATGATGTGGCGGCAGTGGTCAGAAAAGCCTTTTACTTGGTTCATCTCATAAGTAAAGGGATTGCATCCAGAAAAAAGGAGGTTATAACCTCTCTGTACTCCTCCCTCATTAAACCCATAATTGAGTATAATGTCCTGTTTGGTATGTACCTCTCCAAACACCTGCACCAACTGGAATGGCCACAGAAATACCTCACAAAGAGAATCCATGGCCTCCAACACCTCTCCTATGCGGACAGGCTCAAATCACTATCACTCTACTCAGTATCATACAGATTGCTCAGAGGTGATCTGTGTCTTGCCTACAAGGCATAATCGGACCCTTCCCTACTAGAGATGCTCCATATCCATAACTCTAACTCCTTGTGCATTACCTGCTTGATAGGCCTAAATCTAATATGCAACATCAACAATACCTGCTGGACAGACAGGTTTGCCTCCAAGAAGCTGCCCCTTCTCTGGAATAGACTTTCCATACATGTCAAATGTAATACCTCGCTGACCCTCTTCAAGTGTAACCTTGATGAGTGGATGGGAAACCACAAATTTGTCTCAGGGGTTCCACATTGTCCCTCATTGACAGGGGCAACAGGTGCTTACTGAGGTTTCTTTTTAGGGATAAACTCCTAGTTAGGCTTGTAAGGGCCCCAGGGCCATCAGCCTAGCAATCTTCTATGATCTTATACAGGTTTTTTATTTGGAAGTATTCACATAGGTATTTTAAACTGCAAGCATACTCCAAAGAATTTTTCCTCAGGTAGATGCCAAATATTAGAGGTGTGATGGGGAAGAAAGAAATAATTGGGAACATATGTTTTGAAAGTATAATGAGCTGGCAGACTTTAAAGATTCTATACAAAGTAGTCTGTAAGAAATATGAGCAAGTGGGTGTAACTAAGACAATTATTTTTTCTTCTGCATGGATACAGGATATGAATTGCTTAGACTGGTCTAAATCTGCTGTCTATTAAAAACAGTTACTAAAACATGTAAATCAAAGTCAAAACCCACTGTATTTGAAGTACTAAACATTGTAACAGAAAATAACTAGAAGTGGGATCCTTAAAAAAAGGATAGGAGCAAATTACATAGAAAAAGAGGAAAATATGGGAATAATACATGCAGAGTACTGATTTGGAGGAGGGGTGAGGTTTAAAACAAAGCAGGAATTGAGCAATTTATGTAATTTTGGATTGATGATAGTTATACAAAAGAATGGATGTGATGTATAATGGTTGTAACTAGGAACATGTTAATATGGTTTGTTATCTTTATATAAATACGTTTGTCTATGTGTTAAGTGATAATTCAATAATAGTATTAAAAATAGTGATAGTGTATATATCTATCTATCTATATATATATATATATATATATATATATATATATATATATATATATATATATATATATATATATATATATATATATATATATAGACATTTGTTATCCGGGTTGGTCCAGCTGGGCTTGTGGCCCATTTTCAGTGGAGACCCGAGGAGAAAAGTTCCAAAAAAAACACAAACAGTTTACAGAGAATCAAACATGTGAGTCAAAAATATGGTCGAAATCAGTTATACAAGAACGTTAGTGAGACAAAGCAGAAATGCAAACACATGATATATACATATCAATATTTTTGCAGACTAAAAATATATATTTACATACTTACAAAAAGAGTTAAGTCCAACAGTATTGATTGTATAGTTTAATAAGTATCCACAATAGAGGAGAACTATATGTGGAGGGACTGAAAAGGTATATAGTAGGGTTGTGGGGAGCTTAAGTAGGGGCTTGACAAGGACATATTTTGGAGTTGAGTAGATGAAGTTTGAGTTTTTCTTTAAAGTGGGATGGGTAAATGATGGAACAAATGTCTCTTAGGAGTTTTTTCCAGGCTTGGGCGACAGAGTGTTTATATAGGAGTTTGCCAGCCATTTTTTTGTGTTGGTAAATTTGTAGTAGTTGCTGATTAGAGGTACAGAGAGTCCATGGAGGAGTGTAGATAGAGATGAAGGAAAAGAGAGCAGGGTAGGATGAAGGTTTATAAAGAATGAAGTGTATAACATTTGAAGTTGTGACAGCAGTAGAAGATGGGGGAATTCTAACCAGTGAACAGTATTTAGGGCAAGGCAGTGATGTGTATTGTATGGAGAGTTTGTGATAAATCTAGCTATCTTGTGGTAAGTTTGTTGGAGTTTGTTTAAAGTAGCTGTTTGGATGTTGGTGAGTACTGGGACAGCATACAGAAGGGAGAGGAGGAGAAGAGCTTGTGCAAGGGAGAGTCTGGCATTTGTAGTTAGAATTTTTTTGTTGCGATACAGTAAACCAAGTTGCTGATGAGTCTTTTTTATGTTTTAGAGGATGTGCAAGTTGAATTTGAGTTCATCATCTATGATGACCCCAAGGAGTTTAGTGTGAGCTTCAGGTTGGATAACAGTGTTATTAGAGTAAGTAATAGTAAAGGTGGATTGATAGAGATTGAGGGGAAAATAACAAGAGTTTGGTCTTTTTAGGGTTGAGAATAATAGATTCCTGGACAACCACTGTTCAGTGGATAGGAAGGCCTGTTGAGTAAGAGTGTGGAGATTGGAGATATTGTATGAGATGGCGATGAGAGTTGAGTTGTCTGCATATTGGATGAGGGAGGATTGTTTACAAGAAGTATAGACATCATTGGTAAAGACATTAAATAGGAGGGGACCCAGGATGGAACCTTGTGATACCCCGGTTGGGACAGGTATGATGAATGGAGAAGTGGAAGAGAGCCATTTAACAGATTGGTGCCTGCAGGATAAGTAACTGAAGAACCAGGCAATGGAAGAAGAAGAAGATAGATTGGAGTCTGCAAGTTTAGATAGCAGTAGGGGATAGGAGACTAGATCAAAGGCTTTGGAAAGGTCAAGGAAGAGACATGATATGAGTTTGTTATTGTCTAGGGCCTCAGCAATGGTATGCATAAAGGATAAGAAGGTAGTAGTTGTGCTGTGGGTGGGACGGAAACCATGCTGAGTGGGAGTTAAGGAGGTTATGCTGGAGGAGGTGGTTGAGTAGTTGTGAATGGATACATTTTTCGAGAACCTTAGAGAGGGGAGCTAGAATAGCTATAGGTCGGTAGTTAGATGGATCTGTAGAGGTTCCACCTTTATGCAGGGGAATAATGAAAAAGGATTTCCATAGGGAAGGGATGGTGGATACCTGAATAGGTCTTTTGATTAGTGTAGATACTGGACAGGCAATGGAGTCAGTGGAGGGAGAGCAGGGTTTGAGTTTGTGAAGAAGAGATCTGATGTAGGAACTGGATGTAAAGAGAATAGTTGGTAGAAGGATTGGGAGGGGTAGGCAGAGAAGTTTTGTTACAGTTGGAAGGTATGAATGTTTGAATGGTTTCACTAAAATGTTTATTGAGAAGAGTAGCAGTTCCAGATGAGATGTATTTGGGTAGGGGCAGCCTGGAGAGAGAATTTTGTTAGTAGTATACCAGAACTTGCATAGGTTGGATTTGTTATTGAATTGGGCAGAGTTATAAAAGGACTTTTTGTCATTATTGGTTTGTTGTTTTGTAAGATTTCTGATGTCTATAATTATGTAGCAGAGGTAATTCCTTTGTTTTGATCCAGGCATTCCAAGCTCTATCTCCTTTTAGCATAACAGACTTAGTTGCTTTTGAGAGCCAGGGAACATAATTGGGTTTTATTCTAACCTTCCTAGAGGGAGCAGGGGAGTTCAGGGTATTCAGGAAGATGCTATTGAACCTAATGACTGTGTCACTGAGAGGGATTTGTTTAAGGATGGACTAGTTAATGGTGGATAGAATAATGTTGAACTGGAGTACATTAAAATTAGAGAGTTTTTGGCAATCTCTATAAAGGTGGGACTTGGAGGGTTGGATGGTGTATCTAAGGACTGAGGTGGGGAGGTGTTCATTAAGTTGGTCTGGTAGGGTGGTGGGGTTGTGGTAGTGGTGAGGGGAGTTGGTGAGTATCCAGTCAATTATGGAGTCAGAAGATGAGTTTTTATGGAGGCGGGTGGGCAAAGATATCAGTTGATGGAAGTTGTGGAGAGCCAGTTTTAAGTTTAGACCAATCTAGGTTAACACTGCCTAAGGTGAGGGTTTCATAGGGGATATTGTGGGAAAACCAGGATAAGATATTCTCTAAAGTGGATAAATTGTTTCCAGGAGGGATATAGATGGTGGCAACAACTCATTTTTTGTGAGGATTAAGGTGGCAATTAAGGATGATGAGTTCAGCTGGGTGAAAGTCAGGGATGGATGTGAGGAAAGGTGAGAGACTGAGGCTATTGGAGTAGAGGATGGCTACACCACCCCCTTTTTTTTTGGGAATCTATCAGAGTGATAGATATTATAGCCTGATAGGAGAATTTCATTGTTAGTGATATATGGCTTAAGCCAGGTTTTAGATAAGGAAGGGATGTGAGGGTTTGTATGCATTATCCAGCATGGAAATTGGTGCTTTTGTTGGTTAGGCTTTGAATATTTAGAGAGTATATTTCCAGGTGCTTAGATATGGATGAGTTTAGTGTAAGAGGCTGGGTATGATGAGAGGTGTTTGGGGAAGGAAGAGAGGTAGAAGATAATGGGGTGTTTGGTTGAGGGGAGAGGGTCAGGGTTGGGGTGGACTTGATTTGTGGTGATTTGTTATCTGATGAAAACATTTATTTTGAATTATCCCACAATCCAATCTTGGAGTATAATGAAATACTTTTGGAACTGCTTGAACGGGGTGAAAGATTAGGCTTTTTATCACAAAAAGATGTGAAAAAATTGTATATTGAAAATCCTAGAGATGCAATTTTCTATGCTTTGCCGAAATTACATCATAATTTTAATGACCCCCCCCCTGGCCATCCTATAGTCTCAAGTTGTGGATGTTTTCTTGAAAATGTGGGAATTCTATTAGATAGCTTACTAAAAAGGGAACTTAAGAATGTTGTTTCTCATATTAATAATATGAATGAATTTTGTACTTTGGTTAGAAATATGCATTGGGACAAGGACTTCTATTGGGCTACCGTAGATATCAAGGCTATGTACACAAGCATTTCTACTACTTTTGGCCTTGAGGCTATAAGTCAGATTATGGGGGAGGGCCCACGTACATCTTTTGTCATTATGTTGCTTGAATTGGCACTGACACATAATTATTTTTTGTGTGAAGATAAAATCTTTTTGCAAAAGGAAGGAACTGCAATGGGGGCTAATTTTGCCCCCACTTATGCAATTCTTTTTATGTCATTCTTTGAGACTACTTTTTGTATACTTTAAAATTTTTTCGTGAATCTGTGGTTTGTACATTGATGATTTGATAGTTATTTGTAAAGGCAACATATCTGACTTTAGTAATTTTGTAGATGAACTGCATTTGAATATTTATTCACTTTTAAAGTCGTAGTATAGAATTTCTTGATATCTTGTTATATGTAGATACTTGTGATATCATTCAGTTTAGACCATTTAGAAAGGTGACAGCAACAAATCATTTTTTGCATGCCTCAAAACTCATTTAATTGAAGCCCTCCTTTTGGAGAATTTAAGCGTATTTTTGAGCATACATCAAAATGTTTTTGAAAGAAGAATTTCAGGATGTTAAATATAGACTTAAAAGTAGGGGTTATTCTGAAAAGGATGTTACATGTAGTGAAAAGAGAGTTTTGGGCAATAAAAGTTTAAGAAATCAAAATTTTATTGCTACTAAAGATGCTGTTGTGGGCAATAATGATAAAATATTTTTTGTAACAAAATATTCCCCATTTTCTAATACATTAAAATATATTGTAGATTTTTTGTGGCCTACTGTTTGTGATAATGATGAGATAGGTCATTTGTTCCCTAAAAGGGTTAGCTTCTCTTATGGTAGATTTTCCAACCTTAAGGAACTTTTGAGTTCAAAACATAATATGAATAACTTTAAGGAAGGTAATGGGATGTTTTGTTGTGGTAGGTGTAAAATTTGTAATAAGGTGAAAAATCTTTCAGGTGGTGAAATAAATGGCATAAAATTTAATGCCACTGATAGATTTAATTGCAAATCATGTGGGGTTGTGTATATAGTGGGCTGTGGTTGTGTCCCATGTAAATATTATATTGGTCAAACTAAACGACAGGTGAAAATACGTATAATGGAACATATTGGTGATGTTAGGCATTGTAGAACTGATAGTCCTATATCAGAACATTTTAATAATTTTCACTCTGGATGTTTGGATTCTTTATTTTTCTGTGTCCTTGGTAAACCAAGTGCTACAGGTTCTGGGAATTTTTCACAAAAACTTTTGAACCTAGAAAGTAGATTTATTCTTAATTTTGGTACATTAGTGCCCAAGGGTTTGAATTTAGAAATGAATATTAACTTTTAATATTTAAAATTTAGTAAAATAAGTAAATTTTTACTATATGTATTAAAATTGTGTCTTAAGTGGTTTGTGTTGATTGAATAATTGAGTTATTGACTCAATCTAGCAAATGTATAAAAAGATGCAGCTGTATGTCTATGATTATTCCTTTGAAGGCTATGTTTAGCTGAGGTACCAGAAGACATTAAAGCGTTTTGCTGTTTGCTGGCTTCAGTTTGGTGATTATATTGGGGTGGACATCCCCAGATATGAGTAAGTTATTAGTGGGAAGAGGGAGTACAGTAGTACATATGTAGTTTGTGTAACTTGGGTTTAGATTTGTAGGTAGGAGTTTGGATTTGCAATACAGACAGTTTGTGCAGAGAAGAGGTGGAGAGGTTGAAAAGGGCTGGGGAGATATGAAAGTAGGAAGGTGTAGAATGAGTGCCAAAGGTATAGGAGGTAGGAGAGCATAAAAGAGAATAAGGATGGTGTGAGTGATAAGAGGTTAGAGCAGAGAGAAGAAGTAGGAGCGAGGTGGTAATGATAAGGTGTTTCATTTTTGATGGCTGGTGTAGGAGTTATAGACTGTGTGTAATAGTAGAGGAAGGAAGTTATGTATTTTGAGTCTGACAGGAAGTAGTTTGTCAGTGGATGTTGGGGAAGGAATGGGAGGGAGTGGGTGGTATAAAGGAAATTGTAATTGGGGTGGGTGGGAATGGGGGTAGGGTAGATCAGTGGAGTGAGCTCGAGCGGAGCTTGCAGGGCCAGGTCAGCAGTGTGAAACCACACTGAAATGACAATCAGAAAGGAAGCAACTGTGAAAATCAGAGCAGAAGAGGTAAGAAGAGAGCAAGCCAGAGATCAAAATGTTGCAGATATAAATTTAAAAATGAAGACAAAGGGCACAGAAGATGTACTAGGGGTTAAATAGCACTCTAGAATGTGGCTGGCAACATTAAACCTACATATACCGGAATTTCTGAGACTTAAAATAACATTAAACTAAAAGCTATTGGTACTATTGTTAGTTAAAACAACAAGGAATATGGTAGACTGCCGGCATTGTACTGCCTCCTGGTGGCCAAAGTAAGTTACTACAGCCAGAAAAACTAACCTGCATTTGTGCTCACCTGCCCTTTAGTAATACTTTAAATGATAAAGAGCAGTTCACTTTTTAAAAAGCAGATAGTCTTAAAAACACATTCAAAGTGTGGATAAATTACAGAAGGAACACCTACAATTGAGCTAGAACGTTGTGGTTTTTAGTTTGTTTTTGGAGCTGCTTCAGGCAGGTAATGTAAGCAGATGTATAACACTTTCACAAGGTATTTTGCTGGGTGAATCTGTTGGGCAGGGGATGACCACAAAGTGTTTAACCCATCGGGAGAAGAGGTGAGCTAGAAAATTGTGGTTTTTAGTTTGTTTTTGAAGCTGCTTCAGGCAGGTAACTTAAGCAGATGTATAGCACTTTCACAAGGTATTTTGCTGGGTGAGTCTGTTGGGCAGGGGATGACCACAGAGTGTTTAACCCGTCAGGATCAGAGTTAAGCTAGAAAGCTGTGGTTTTTAGTTTGTTTTGGGAGCTGCTTCATGCAGGTAACTTAAGCAGATGTATAACAATTTCACAAGGTATTTTGTTAGGCGGAAATGTTATGGAAAGGGTTTTTCAAGGGTAAAGGGCAGAGTTAGGTTTGAGGCCAGGGCAAGGTTAAGATTAGGGTTAGCAGGCATTAGTAAGGTGGACAGAAATAAATCCTTACTCCTAGAGACATACTATCATACTCCCAGTTACCAAAGTTTAAAACCCCTAAGTATCCTTTTGACTATAGGCCAATCTCAATAATTTGTCCTTTAGTTAAGGTAATGGAAAAAAAAAACTTTTGTGTATGTGAGTAATGGAACATATCTCCGAATATGATTGCTTAACTAACAAACAACATAGCTTTTGCAATAAATATAGCACACAACGTGCAGTATTGACTGCAACTATCCCTATCTTTGATATTATGGAAGAAGGTCAGCTAACAGATAACCTGTTCATTGACCTAAAGAATACTTTTGAATCTGTCAACCACACCCTTATACTTAAAACACTAGCCAGCCTTGATAAGGGTGACAATACACTGTTAGTTCACTTCATACATAACTAGTAGACGTTTTACTGTTACACATGGAACCAACATATTCAATAATGGAATCTTTTCAGCAGGAATACCTTAAGGTTTAATCCTGGATCCCATACTCTTTTCCATATTCATTAATAACCCACATTTTGATTTATCAACCCTGAACTTGGGGGTTGGGGTTTGGTGTAATGGTTAAGGTGTTTACCTCATGGACACAAGATTCCACAACTGTACCCTTTATGCAGATGACATCATATTACACTCAGACAAGTCACAGAACATATTACAAGAAAAATGTAGGTCCAAGAACAAGCACTTCCCAGAGAGTAAACGCTCTAACCACCACCAGCAATCCAAAAGTGAGTATAACAAATAACACCTGGTGTAAGAGCGACACAAGGCCTGGAAAGGTAAAGTACATCAAAGCTCAGCAAATCCAATCTTAAACTCCAGTTCAGGATTAAAAACAGGTTTATTCCATATAGTAGCAATAAAAACGATAAGGAATAAATATTATTACACAGAATAACGGTAAGCACTTTCACCCACAAGGGCTTCCTCAGACCATAATAATCTCTGGTAAAGCTGTTAAACTTTTAAAAGATAAAAGGCGCCAAAACAGATGCTTCTTAAAGAAACAACCCCATAATAAAATTCATCCATGAATTACAATATCTAATCCATATGGGAATAATAACATACATATCAACAGGTTTAAAAATGAAATAAAACATAGATAAAAAATCTATTTTACATAAAAACACATGGCCAATGTCATGGACAGTAGATCATATACATACTGACTACTAATTAATTAACTATCTGAGCCTTCTAGACTTTAAAAAGGGCTTAAGTGGTACCTTGTCGTTGAGTCCTGGGTGCTGGTCTGCCCTAAATCTGATGATCCATCTAGACTCTTGGGTTTCAGTCCTATTTCTCACATCACCACCCTTAGGGTTCACAGACAATTCCTCAATGACTCTAAAACTAAACCTATGTGTATCAACCATGGCTAGAACATGTTTGGACAAAGCATTGACAATAGACCCAATCCTAATCTGATTGACATGCTCCCTGATCCTATCCCTCAATCTCCTGTCAGTCTTGCCCACGTAAGATGCAGGACAAGAGGAGAGATACAATACATGCATGGACATGCAGTCAGCAGAGACTTTAAACCTAAACATGCTGCCCTGAACTGGATGTATAAAACTGTCTTCCGAGTTAATGTAACCACAGAAATTACATTGGCCACAGGGAGTGGTCCCCTGTGTGGCGCCCTCTTCCCAGTCATACCTTGAATAACATAACATCATCTTCAAATTAGGTTTGTTCTTGCATACAAACCGTGGTGCACTACCTATCAGTTCCCTCATCCCCTCGTCCACCGTCAAGATACCCCAGTGAGACCTAATCACGTACTTGATCTTACCCACATCTCTTGTGTAAAACAGCCTCACACTAACCCCATCACGGCCATAATCCAAATTCTTCAATTCAACATTTCCATCACCTGAATTGGCTCCTGACATGTCAGAAAAATAGGGTGTAGCTGTACCAACTCTCGGGCCAGTAAGCCCACATAACCCTCTCTCAAGATCAACATCCTTATAATCTCTATCCTTCAACCTTTTACATAAATCCCTCAACTCCAACTCAAAACCTTCCTGTTTAGGATTATAACGGGACATCCTAAGGGCCTGGCCTCTTACTATATTACTAAAGATATAGCCAAGGTGCATGCTATGTCTGTGTAGTAAGGCATTATGATGACATGACTTCCTGTACACCCCTGTATTCAACATGCCACTACCCAGCCTTTCCACATATACATCCAGGAAGGAAATCCAGGTATCAGAGAACTCATGGCTGAACTTCAAAACAGGGGATAATCCATTCACCTTGTCAATAAATGTGGATAGCTCATCAACTGACCCTTGCCAAACAAAAAACTAGTCATCCACAAAATATCTGTAAAACAAAACGTTAAGAGGAAACTTATCAAGAACAAACAAATGATCAATCTCCCATGCCCCCATAAAAAGGTTGGCATAGCTATTGGCACATGAAGTGCCCATAGCCATGCCATCCTGCTGCAGATAACATTGGGAGTCAAAGAAAAACACATTATTCTTTAGAACCACTTCTGTGAACAAGACCAGTAAATCCAAGATAAAATCACTAAGTTCAGAGTGGGATTTAAGGTAGTCATGGACCATCCGAATCCCTACTTCATTGGGAATAAGTGTAAACAATGATTGAACATCCATCATGACCATGATGTAAGAGAGGTCAGTGGGCACCTGTTTCATACACTCATATAAATCCAATAGGAACTGTTTCGTGTCTCTCAAAACATATCTATTGGCATCAACTATAAGATGCAAAAACCTCTCCACATAAATCGAAAACAGTTCAGTGGACCACCCCTTACCTGCAACTATAGGCCTCATGGGTGGACAATGACTATTCTTATGTATTTTCAGGAGGTCTTGTATCAGCGGTATGGGGGGGGGGTCACTGATGGTCAAGTACTCAAATAATTCCTCTGTTATAACATGGCTCTTGAAGAGGTCTTCTAACATCCAATTAATACTTTGAACTTGTGACTCAACTATCTCATGATCGATAGCTTGATAGAACCTCTGATCACCTAGCATGTTCCTCATCGACTCATAATAAAACCCCACCCCCCTTAGCTGGTCTGATCACAATGGAGGTGTCATGTCTAAATTCTGTCAAAGCCTTCCTTTGTGCAAAGGTCAAATTCCCCTTCACATTGGAGCAACTACTCTGTTTTCCCATATTGTACAGATCATTCTCTACCATCTTACTGAATGCAGCAACCAATGGTGGTATAATGGGAACATATAGACTCGGTCTCTTAAACTGTTTAACATTCAATAACTGAGTCTTATCCCTAAATTCTAATTTAAGACAAAGATTTCTAATAAACAGTTTAAAATCAACTAACGTTTCTGTGAGGTCACTATCACTCGTGGGGATAAAGGTAAACCCCTTAGATAAAACATTCATCTCTTCTCTTGTAAGATCGCTGGAAGAGATATCATGAACTAACGTGTCCCTGTTCTCTCCCACATCCTCTTCAGGTTGTGGTTGCTCTGAGATGCGGTAGACAGTTTCCTTTTCTGTCTGTCCCTGTTCATAGATCTCGTTCTCTCCCCCTGTGAGCAACCTGTATGGGGAAAGGGCACTGAACACTATCACTCCCATGTGGCTCAGTAACTGTATGATTAACTACTTTCGAGTTAAGTTCCTTCCTTCTAACAGTAGGCTCATGCATGGAGTGGTTGGGCACATCCCCAACAACACCAGCACTCAGACGACAATCACGTACCTCATTCAACACATTGCTACAATTTAACACATGTAAATCTTGTCGTACTGTTTCAACATTAATATGGCGTTCAACACTACTGATGCTCCCAACATCACTTACAACAGTTGGTATAGTATCAACATCACCCGATGTAACCCCCAATTGTCCATTAAATACATTCAACTGATCATTTCGAGTAGCAGCAATATTGTCCTGCCTCGAGGAATCCGACCTGGGCCAAGTGAAGACATGGCCCTTTTGGAAATCCTCAATGTCTCTATGCAGTTTGTGTCGTTTTTGAGCAAGTAAACATTTTTCAAACAGCTGCACATTGTCCAACGCATTTTCAATAGCTCTCTCAACCACCGCCTTTGGATAACGCTCAATCAACAGTCTCTGTTGTCTCTTAACTTCCTCTTGTAGCCCCAACTCCTCCGGCATAAAAAACATCCAACAAAGTCGTATATTTGAGGCTTACCTCTATATTTAACTGCTGCCACTTATAAAGCAGCTCCTGGTACGAGGTTCCTGTGGTAGGCATCTTCAGTACCCTCAAGCCTCTCAGAACAATCTTGCAGTGTATACACACCTCAAAATGCTGCCATTGGGTCTGCAGTCTCTTTAACTTCAAAAAGTCACCCTCCAATTTATCCACAGCTAAACCTAGCTTGACCCTATCAAACGACTTAGTAGGCATTTCCACAACATCGACATCCACTCCCTCATACAACATTAGAGGATTGTTTGCTCCAGAGACACAAACCACAAAACGATCAATAGGACATCCAGTTTTATTCCCTATCACGTAGGGTAGCTCAACCGAGCTCTCATCACATCCTGCCATGTCTCCCTAGGTGTGTGAAAAGCAATAGATAAATGTAGGTCCAAGAACAAACACTTCCCAGAGAGTAAACGCTCTAAACACCACCAGCAATCCAAAAATGAGTATAACAAATAACACCTGGTGTAAGAGCGACACAAGGCCAGGACAAGAAAAGCTACAAGACTTTGATTTACTAGGGAACTGGCATTCTGATATGCAGCTGGGATTAAACTGTGAAACATCAACTACTATGGTGTTTGGGACACACCAAAAACTTAAATCCAATACATATAAACATAACAAACCCTCAAGACAGCCCACTGCCTAAAATCAGTGAACAAAGATACCTAGATCTAACTTTTGACTGGCAACTCACCCTTACTTCATATATGCAAAACATCACAAAAGCAGCGCTCAGTCAGCTTAGGTTGGCATACAAATACTCTTACCTGCTCCCAAAAGAATCTAGAAAAGCTCTGGCAATACAAATAAAAATGCCCTAAATATAACACTGTTATTCATTATTTGCTTTAAACTCTGTACAGAACATCCACACTCTGCAAGTGACTTCAGACAAGATCTGCAGATTCTTAACTTTGACTGAGACTAGAGGGTATCACTGTATCTTTCTAAAAAAATTGAGATGGCTACCAGTAACTGATATGACCACTCTCTTACTCTTCTGTATGACATTTAAATTAATTTGCTATAAATACTGGTTACCTCTAGTAGATATACTGCAACACAGACAGACAAACTATTCCTAGTGCTTTTCTACAGGCAATGCTATCTGTTTGTTAAGACTCTTTTTCAACAAGGGGTGAACAAGTATCTTCAAAACTTCCATCTGCAGCATGGAACTCACCACATAAAGATATCTGAAAACAACAAGAAATAAGTAGATTCAAAAACGAGCTACTTCAGACTTTGAGTAATGAGTACAAATGATGATGTTTCAACAATAACTAAATCAGGCCTAAAGCAACTATTTCATATTTGCTTGGCTAAATACATTTTTTATTTCTAAACTGCATTAGTGTTGTTTGATATATGCAACATATGTTCATATGGTTATACTTCAAAACATCTAAAATTCATAACATCTAAATTCAAAACATTGAGACCACAACATCTAAAACCCAGAACAGCGAATCTCATAACATCAAAACATTGCTTCACAACATCGAGCACTACAAATCACATGAAAATAACATCCCCTCCACCTATAACAACACCAAACTAACAAACACAAACACACTTTTTACTATGTTTCTGCAAGGGGGCAAGCCCCCCTGCACCCCCCCCACTCCCGTAAATTAAATATACCAACTCCGAGATCGCACTACAGTGGGTAAAAGTTAATTTTCTAACCCCACTGTATCTCGATCACCATAAAGAATGTACACATAATGATAATATCACTTACCTGTATGGCCTAAAATCCACATACAGAGTGGCAAAATAAACACTATATAAATAGTATAAATTCCTACACTATATAAAAACTACAATATCTCATACTGATACCACAAGAATAACAGATTAAACTATGACATTTACACATTTCATGATTTCATATTATACATTTTCAATGTTATGAAATTCGATGTTATGAGTTTTAGATGTTTTGGGTTTTAGATTCTGTGGTCTCGATGTTTTGAATTTAGATGTTATGAGTTTTAGATGTTTTGAAGTGTAACCATACATGCAGTTTTATATTCTTTCTTTAATCTCTTCTAACTCTTGTTTCAATAAACATATATGCTGCTTTCTTTAAACTGTAAACAACCTCATAATGTATCATCCATCAGTATTTCATTTTATTTTTCATGTATAACTTAATTATTGTTCTGCAAGTGAACTGTCACACTTTTTGAATTATACAGATAATATAGTCATGCTGTCTCATTCTCATCTATATTCATCTTCCCTGAATCACACCATTGTTGATCTGCAAATGAACTGTCAAACTCTTTGAACTGTGCCTATGACAAAGAATTTTAACTACCTGTTGCAATTTGTAAATGCCTGGGTCGTGGCTTAAAATAGTCAGGGGACTAGCCTACTTACTGGTAAACAAAGTAAACAACTGAATAAATACACTCAAGCCATGTACACATTTGTTTTAAATACCATGTCACCTCAAAATTAGCAAATAAGGTACTGGTGCTGAAGGAGCTGGTAAGGTAAGATGGGAGTGAGCAGCACCCAGTTTTACTGAACTGCTCACTTATATATTAATTATATAGGTCCATGGGTGTTTACTAGGCTAACAACCACAATGGCCTTTTTAAGCCTAGCCATGCATCCCAAATCTCTGACAAGTTCTGATACCCTTGATAAGTGTAAGCAGGGGCTTGGGAGATTAAATATTTACAAGCTAGGGCCTGGGAGATAAACCATTTATAGGTTGCCAGTGTCCATTAGAGACATAGGTGCCAAACCAAGGATGAATTTCATGTTCCCCATCCAATTTTCCAGGTTGCCCTTGAATTGGATCAGGGATAATATTGGTTATTTACAGTGCAATCATACTATTTCAGCCATGCTGTACTGCTAGTGAAAATTCAGTCCAGGTAAGTGACTCAAAATTCAGC
Source organism: Protopterus annectens (assembly GCF_019279795.1). Lineage (NCBI taxonomy): Eukaryota > Metazoa > Chordata > Ceratodontiformes > Protopteridae > Protopterus > Protopterus annectens. The sequence goes on along the minus strand of NC_056737.1, from coordinate 474,102,295 downwards.
TCAGTTAAAGACTCACAGTTCAGTTCTTTGAGAGGTCAATATCTCTGATACTCAGCTTTACACACACTGCAGGCCCATGCCTGTGTATCCCTCCACAGTACTTTCTCTCTACCAAGAGGGTCCACTTCTCTCTCTTTCTCTCTCTCTCTATATATTAGGGTTGCCAGCTGTCTGGTTTTCTGATAAATTGTCCAGTTACGAATTTAATTCAAAACCGGACACGTGAAGTTCGAGTTTTGAATGAGCCAAAATTAGGGACACCTTTTGTCCTTTTGCATAGGCGCCGGAACCATAGAATGAGAGGGAGGGGGCTTTTACAGCTGTAACCTACAAGACTTGTAATGTTTTAGGACCCAATGGAGGACTCATACATGTACGTGCATGATCACATGCAAACGTGAATTTTAAAAAGTACGCGGGTTCCCTATCAACACTAAGCCTGCTATCAGAGTCATCCACCCACAGTAAGCCTGTAAGCAGCTCTGTTTTTTCAGAAGGCAAGCAGGGTCCATTTTCTGACGTGTGTGGCTGTGTTAAACATACTCGTGAGGAATATTATCTTTATTGTTGCAGGAAAAAGTTGCAGTTCGGTGATGTTACTACCTTCCGATGTGGCTAGGCTAAGCTTGTCCTAGCTATGTAGCAGTTCGCAGTGAGAAAAGAGATCATTCCTAATTTTTGCTTTGTCTGACTTTTTTTTGGAGGGGGGGTTAGTTTTTGATTGTTTGGTATAATTTTTGATGATTTATAAATTATAAGCCTGTAAGCAGCTCCTTATTCTAAGCCTGTAAGCAGCTCCATGTTTCTGGGCAGGGCAGTGCTCTTGCTTTTATTATTTTACAGATGTGTCAGACTTTTTTTTAAAATTCTAAGTTTATTTACCGGGGTAGTGCACTTTGCAATTCTGACCAAGTAAACTGGAGAAAGAGTTTTCATAACTAAATAATAAACATTTTTAGTGGGTGTACTGTGACTTGTATATTGTTGATGCCTGCACTGTGTCTCCTATGACTTTAGTTTCATGAAAAATCTTAGATAGGTTCATAGGTTGATACTAGGCTATCTGCCCTAAGGCATTTATAAGCCTAGCCAGTGTGTGTTTGGCTTTCACCACCCTTTTAGATTAGTTGACTGTCCCTCTGTATAGTAGGTCACAGAAGATAGCCCTTTTAAGGTTAGTTTACTGTGCCTCTGTCTAGTAGGGACACAGAAGAGATCCCAGGGGTAAACCTACGATCTCCCATCCACTCATCAAGATTTCTCTTGAAGAGGGTCATTGAGGGGCTCTGCCTAACATGGATTGGGATTTTGTTCCACAGTGAGGGGAGCCTCTGGGATATGAATCTGTCCCTCCAGCATGTCCTATTTATTTCTGTGCTGAGGTTTAAGTCCCTGGAGCATGTAGCTCTAAGGGATTTGGATTTCCTGAGGTGGAGCATGTATGTCAGGCACAGATCGCCTCAGAGTAGGTGGTAAGCAACTGAGTAGAGCTGGAGTTTCTTTAGCCTAACTGCGTAGGGCATCTGTTTGTGTCCCTTGATCCTCTTGGTGAGGTACTTTTGGGGTCTTTCCAGTTGCTGCAGGTGTTGGGTAAGGTACATCCCAAATGGGTTATTCTATTCAATTATGGGCCTGATGAGTGATGAGTAGAGGGGCACAATGACCTCCCTTGATCTAGATGTGAACCCTTTCGTGATAAGGTGGGCTATATAGAAGGTCTTTCTAACCACTTTGGCAATGTGATTGTCAAAGGAGAGATTGCTATCTACTTGGGTCCCCAAATCCCTAATTACTTCTTCCGTACTTAATGGATTACCACCTATGTGGTAATTTGTGGGCACTTTTGTTTTTCCCAAAGGGGATGACTATGCACTTTTTGGCATTTAGCTTTAGGCCATGGCTCTGGCACCAGTTATCTGTCTCTGTGAGACCATTTTGGAGGATGCTTGTGTCAGTTGGCGAGTCGATTATGGCACCCAGTTTGCAGTCATCTCCGAACTTGGTCAGCCATAGTCCTCCCGTGTTAGCCTGTACCTCAGAGAAATATATAGCGAACAAGAGAGGTCCCAGGACTGAGCCTTGTAGGATGCCACTTGTAACTGGTTTAGAGTCTGACATGGCACCTGCAATTCTGACCATGTGGGTTCTATCCCTGAGCCAGCTTGCAACCCATCTTGTGACATAGGGGTTGATATTTAAGCTGGTGAGCTTATTTATGATGCCCGAGTGGGGTATTGTGTCAAAGGCTTTTGCGAGGTACAGGTAGGCTGTGTGGACTACCTTCCCTTCATCTATGGCCTTGGTGACTGTTTCAAAGAAGTCAACCAGGTTCAAGAGGCAAGATCTGCCCTTAGCAAAGCCAAATTGGGTAGGATCCAATGTTTGGAGGTTCCCAATGTCTTTGTTTATGAGTTCCATGATGATACGTTCCATAGCTTTGCAGACCAGGCTAGTCAGGCTTATAGGGTGATAGTTTCTGGGGTCCGTTGTGGCACCACCTTTGTGGAGTGGGACCACTGTTGCTGTACGCCATTCCTTGGGTACATATCCTGTAGCACGGCTGAGATTGAACAGTGACTTTATGTGAGGGTTCAGTTCTTCTTGGAGCTCGTGTAAGACGCAGCCCGGGACACTGTCCAGTCCCATTGATGCTGTGTTTTTTGCTTTGGAGAGGGCAGCTCTCACCTGTGCATCTGTGATGTCAGGGAGGCTACACTCTATTAGGATAGACATTTGCTCTTTTGGGGGGGGGGGAGTTTGCACTGAACCTGTCTGCCAGGATGTTGGCAATGTCTGTAGGTTCAGTGTATTTTTTGTCATTTTTGCACTAACTCAGAGCATATCTGGGAGTTGCCACCCAGGTTCCTGACATAACTAAAGAAGGCCTTGTGATTATTTTTAGCGTCTTGTGCAATTTTTCTTTTGAAGCTGGTCTTAGATGATTTTATGAGGGCTCATAGTTTCTTGCTAGTACTGATCAGAGATGCCTTCCCTTTTTGGGATTTTGCTCTATCATGTAGTAGCTTCCTCCTTCTGTTGTATAGCTTATTTATGGCTGGGGTCCACCAGACAGGTCTCCTGCCTTTGGAGGAGTGAGTCTTGGTTTTATTTGGGATAGCACAATCCATGCATTCCTGTAGGTGTCCATAGAATGCATTTGTAAAGGATTCTGCGGTTTGGGCCCTATTTTCCACTAACCTGGGGGCTTTGAAGGATTCCACCTCGGTTTTGAGAAGTGTGAAGTTTGCTTTTGAGAAGTTCTTCACCGTGGTTTCCTTGGCTGGAGGTGGGGATGGGATATGGATGTCCAGTGAGATTAATTTATGGTCAGATCTTACCGATGAGGGGTATACCTCTGGTATGGAACATAGAGTCCCCATGTTGGTGATGATCAGGTCCAATATGTTTTCCCCTCTTGTGGGAGTGGTGACCAGTTGTTCCATAGCATTTGAGTTTATAAATTCTAGGAACCGTTGGGCGAGGGTGTTGGGGCTTGAGTAGTGCTCCCAGTCTATGTTTGGTTAGTTGAAGTCACCCAATATGATGGTGTTTGGAGAGACCTTCATATTCTCCAGTGTTCTCAGGAAAGCTGAGTGGGGTTCCTGAGTTTGGGAGGGTGGTCTGTAGCAGGCTACAAACTGAAAGGCAGTTTTGCCCACTGTTAGTTGCACGTGGATAGTCTCCGATGCTTCGTGCAGTGCCACTAACCTGGAGGTGTGGGTATCTTTGATGAATATGGATACTCCCCCTCCTTTTGTGGTTC